>NC_084986.1:8656394-8768894 GCF_963691925.1 Scomber scombrus
TGTATTTGGAATACATCAGAAATGTATCAAATATCACACTGAACATCTCTTTTACTTTACCATTATACAACAATGATATGTCTGGCAGTGCCACGCTTCTCTTGTGCAGCGCTTCTTATTATCTAAAATCAAATGGAGAAAATGTGTGCTCAGCTGACGGCATGTTTTTTGGCACATGTGTGACCTAAATATGCGTGAGGGGTTAAGTAAATAAATAAAAAGTAGTGCTGCCCTGCCACCACACTGGCCAACTTTTGTCCATCCAAATCAAATTGTTCTTGCAGTGAGCGCAGAACAACCCTCCAAACAGCATGTCAGACTTCCGTAATGGCTCATTGTAATGGAAACAAATGCCAATGATCAGTACAGTCATCCACTTTCAAAGCAAAAATGAGGTAATTTCGTCTTTTGCGTCATGCAAGAAGGCTCCAAACGTTATTGCAGTGCTTGGTCGTGCACCTCTGAATGTTTTTTTTTGCTTTTGCTGTGTGCAGACATGTGGAAGTAGCTGAGGTGCATGTTCTTATCGACAGCATGCAATGGCCTCACAATACGGCTATATTCCCCGTCAAGACGTCTCTTTGCATGTAAGGGACAGACAGCATAATCGGCATAAGCAGGCATATTCTTCCTTAGCATGCCATGCTGGATAACAACATTCCTCCTGTAACACTCTTGACTTGTTGCTCACTGATAGAATATTTTGTTTATACGACCCCTGGCGTTTTGGAGAATCGTGCAACAAGCAACGGGTTGAGCATAAATGCCTGTGTGAATGCTCTCAGCCTCAGTCTCTCACACGAGTATAAACAAGGCTTAAGAGGCTGCCTTAGTCTAACAGCATATTAAATGACTGGCTACACCACAGCATGATGTATGCAAACAAGTCCTTCAGCATCAGAATGAGTGATTGTGTGTGATTTTCCAGCTGGTTGGCCACTGATGTCTTTTCTTTTTTTTTACTCAATCAGAATATCTTGTGTGAAGATAATGATGATGGTGATAATGGTTATTATTATTGTTGTGATTTTTTTACAACAAATTAAAGGGATGCCGGTTTGGTCTCGGGGGTTAAGTGTCAGGTACTGTACAATTATAATGTTTTGGCTGATCCCTCGCTCTGCTGGTTTGTCTTTCTCTTTATCCCTGGGCAGGGTGCACAGGCAGTATCTATTTGCCCGTCTGACTGCAGCCTAAGGGACAGCAATATCTGGCTCACAATGTAATGCATCGCCAGTCCCATCAGAGCCCACAATGCAGAACGCTAACTGTAACCCCAACACCTGCCTCCCAGGATGGAGCCACGCGAAGGGAGGAGGGCTGAAAATGAGAGCGAGAAACCAACAATTATCAATTGTGAATCATGTGCTCGTCATCCCTGAGTGCAGCTTGAGGTGACTGTGGTTTCAAATTGTTAAAGTCAGATAGATAACAAATGAAAGAATTTATAAAGAAAAATGAGGTATCCTGCCTCTTTCAAGCACATCAAAGAGCACATTTCTCTTGAGCAGCAGGGGGGTGAATCACAAGGCAGACTCAGCTCTCTGGTTTCCTTTCATGAGTTCTCCCCTAACATTACAGATTTAATGAAGTCAAATTACATCAGGGGTTTCCGAGGGAAAACTGTGACTGAAACATAATTTATTGCTGAAATAACAGGAGGCAGTGATTGAGGAATATGTTTATCACTAATGGCAGTTAGTTGCTAAGAAAGCTCTACATATCAAATTAAGAGACTATTATGATGTACCAAAAACTACTTGATCACTTCTATAATTAGTTCTGTGGAATGAATTCAAGAAATTTCACTATATTTAAATTTTAATTCAACTTAGAAAAAAACAAAACAATTAGTTGGTCAACTTTAAGGTTGCAATGAAAACAGACATACACCTTCTAATAGTAATTATTGCACTTACATTAGTACAATTTCACGTGAAATTCTACATGTATTTAAATGCACAGCTTCCAGATTCCATGATGTGGAATAATGTTGCAAAAAAAAAAAAGAAGAAGAAAAAAGTGCAAACCACAGTACACCTATGCAAATTCAAGCCAACTGTCAAGATATATGTTCTGACATCTCCGGGGAGCATGTGTAGCCTAATTTGCAACACGGTGAGGTGACACATGGATGTGAGTGGGGAGGAGAGTCGCTGTGGCCCGTGGCGCAGCTACCTCCCCCTCCATCTCTCTCTCGGTTTCTCCCTCCATTTCTGTCTCTCGCGATCTCCTCTCAAGCTCCTTCCCTGTCCTCCCTTCCCCTTTAACTTTTTTTGCCCTTTCTCTTTCTACCACTGCCCCCTCATCTCTCTCCCACCCCCCACCCCCTTCCTCTGTTTCCTGTCCGGCCTCCCTCTATGTGCGAGGCAGGTGACTCTGCAGCTGCTGCTGATGTGCTGTTGAAGTGTGCTGTGCTTGAGACAACAATGAATGAGCGACTCCACAACAGTTTGCAGCCATATGGTTTACTTTCCTAACAACATTCATTAATGTAGGTGACTGGCATTTTGTACTGATGTAATGAATTCCAAAACATAACTTGCAACCTTGAAAAACAGTTAAAAGTTAAAAAAAAAGAAGAAATCCCCACTAATATGCCGCTTTTGGCTCATACCCAATGTTAGTAATTGCATCAAAAATAACATCAAATAACATCTTTTAAATAGGAAACAAACATCAAAAATGATCCTTACTGAGACTGGTTGTTTGAAAATATCCTTTGACTCCCTCTCAGCTATTTGATATAATTTACTAAATTTGACACACTTGGAATTTGAGCTTTTTTTCTCCTTTCTAACATGGCCTAAAAGCACAGACTTGAAATGAAGACAAAGCTGCCTTCTGAACAACCTACATAGCATCTCCCACCTCTCTTCCAGTTTTTATCTCGTTCCAAATATGGCTTGGAGAGAGCAGCATTCATCACTTGCCAGTGGCACGTCCTAATGAAGCCGTCGTTTGTCCTCCTAATGGCACCTGGGCTCCATCTGTCATTGGCAAGCCAAGGCAGCGACACGCGGCATTCACCTTGCCAGCTCTCGTTTGCTGACAGAGAGGGGATCACGTCCAACCTTACCCTGTGTGTGTCTCTTTTCGCATGCTGTGAAATCCCTGTAACAACACTACTGTGCAACATGGCCTCTTGCACTCGGGCTGCATGCGGCCCAGCCGAGTGTTTTTGGCCAAGAGGAAGCGTGCCACTTCTTCCGTGCCACAGTTCCCCAATGTGGCTCGGACAGGGAGTGAGACATATGTCTGTGTTGTCAGGAATGTGGGGTGGGTGTGCATCTTTGCAGCTCGACAGCTGGAGCTGGGCTCAGCAGCCTCTCTTAAGGGAGCACTTCATGGCTCTTGCGTCTACTACACTGCCATGGCCCGGAGGCTGGTTTGGTAACAGTTAACCTTGGATTTATCTAGCTCACTGCATAGCTGACAAGCACAAAAAAAACCACACACACACAGTCATACAAACGGGCACACACAGTACAGGCACACAGTGAGACTGAAACGGCATGAAAACATGTCAAACCCCAACTGTACAGTTTTCACACCTGTGTAGAGAAACACGCATGCAAACATTCTTCAAAGGAACACACTCCTCACCATATTATGCACAGATGTATCACACATACATCCAGCACAAGTACTCACATAAACACCTCCATGCACATGATATATTCTAACCACAATGAAGGCTGTCAATCATCACTTTTCAGGTTTGGAGTATTTACCAACTGAGCTTCTGAGTCATCCAAAAAAGATGATCCTACTTAAGTATTTTTAGTGTAAAAATCCTCTTTCCCATTCATTCTCCTAGTTTGCCATCATTTAGCCAGGCTTATTCGCGTGCCTTAATGCTGGGGGGGGGGGGGGGGGGGGGAATCCATTACATTACTTTATGATGCTACATCTGTTTAGCCATCCCTGCAAATTAAAGCACCTCCAAGCAGCCTCATCGCTCAGCACACTCAATTAAAATGACTGTGCCTCATGCACAGATATGCTTCCTAGCCTACTTTTTTTTCTGCTTGTACTATGCTGTTGGGGTGCAGCGAAAAAGGGACTGAGATGAAGTAAAGTAGATAAGCGTGGAGAAAAGGGCATTTGTCACACAAGTTCGTAAATTACTATTCTATTATTTTTTGCTTGATTGCTGTGCGAGCGCTGAACACTGGAGAGTGTGGATGTGTAACAGCAGCCAGGCATGTGGGTACTTTATATGTATGCACTCATATACCCCTGAAAGTATTACATATTTATTCATTGATGTATGCTTGTGGGTGTATCCATGGGTGCACTACTGTGTATGATCACCTTGAAATCGTTTGCATTAAAATATTGGTCTGGTGCCCTGATGCAGGTGCTGTGGAAAACCTGATGCATCAGTATGCATGAGGCTGTATGCAAATTGTTCCAACAGCAAAAGTCAACTGATGTTTTTTGTTTTGTTTTCAAATGTGAAATCAAAGGTAAAATTGTGATCTCAGTTATTTTCCACTAGGCTTCTTGGAGCACCCACCAGGTACGCTCAACAAAACAGGCTTCATCATCAACATCACCAAAACCCAAGTGATGTCTATAAACACCAACACACATGCACATATCACTAAAAATGATGAGCCACTTAAGGTTGTTGAAGACTTTGTGCACCTGGGAAGTCTGATTAGTCACAATGTGAAAGCTTGCAGCACCTACACAAGACTCATACTATCTGGAATTCCAACACATACAGCCTCAAAACCAGGATCTGCTTACATAACACCTTGGTCAAGTTGGTTCTACCTACAATACATGAGTGCTGACAAGTAACCAAATGCGACATCAAGAAAGTCAGCTCATTCCATAATGACTGTCTGTGAAAGATCTGCCCATCACTCTTTCCCAATAAGACATCAAATAAAGAACACCACCGCCGATACTAGTGCTACTACTACTACTCTTTCATGGGATGAGGCATAACTAATTTCTTCAGGTCATGATAAGTGGAGGAATATTACTGATGCTTTATGCCTTATAGGAGCGAGGAGCATAAGTAAGTTAGTTCTTGGAGCATCCCAATCTTAATATTTTGACTGTAATCGCTTAATTAGCTCAGTAAATCTGAACTGGTGTAATTACTTCCACAAATCTGTCAGCAGATCAAGACTTAGTTATAGCCACTGGACATATCACCGGGTCCCACTGTGGACAATGAGTGTTTTCTTTTTTTTAAAGAGGAGGATTGTGTTTGGTTTTAACGTTCAGAGACTCAAGCTGAAATAAGCCATGCACTGTAGCCTACATCTCTGCCTCTTTGTCTTGCATTCTCTTCCTCTCTTTCACAGACCTCTGCCTTATTGAGGCTGACAATGGACAAGAGCGGCATGGCGAAAAGTAATTATGAGGAAAAACTGCATAGCTTCCCACGCAATCATCTGTGTCAGAGGCCACACAACGAAACACAGGGCTTGCTTAAATGAGCCTGACAAGCCCAGAGAATATTAATTTTCTCTCCCCTGATTTTATCTCCTCGCACATGTATTATTAAACCCTTTCTCATCAAGGCCACAATATGGAAATGATGAATGGTCATCCAGATTGGCAATGTGGTTCCTAGAGGTGTTTGTGATACTGAAGGGGGGTTGAGCTGGAGGTCAGACAGACACACACGCCAACACAACAAGAGCACAAAGTCACACACACACACACACACACATACATACATGCCGCCTCTCGGGTGGCTGGCTCTGCAGGAGATGGCCGGAGCAGTCTGATTGGGGTGCTGACCAAAATTAGATGTTAGACACCCCTGTGCCCTAACAGTGAATGGCAGGGACACAGCCTGTAATAACAGCCACTTACAGCCCCCTGCACAAACACACAAATGTACACAGAATTGGCTGCTCGCACCAAAGTCCAAAGAAGTCAGAAGTTAGAATTACAGGTTTGCCCTCCTGATTGCAGATCCCTCGAAGGGTGCAGGGTCTGACTGCTCCATGCAGGTACACACAGACTCATTACACACTTCTCAGGCCCAATCAGCACAACTCTGGGTTTGGAAAAGGATCATAACAGGTGTAGAGTGTCTACAGAGGGAAATATATACTTTAAAATATATACTTTGAAAAAGGCGCTCATCTTGCTTTTCCACATGAAATGGTGACATGTAATATAATCTCCAATTTCAAGTGGAGTATGTTCAGCTTCACATTGATACACATACTTTTGGTTCTGAAAAATTCTCTGTAATATTGCCATGCTGTAATGTGTTATAATATCTTCAGCATAAAAATGAACAATGTACTAAATACCCATTAATCAAAAGGTGTAATTTGAAAGAAGGTTCAAATGCAAGGTTGTGCAAGTCAATTTGGTCACAAGTGGGAGGTTGTTCACACAAGAGGAGTTAATAATTTTAATACCATTGCCATAAAGCATAGCATGCCTGTCAATGCACAGTAGATGACAATGATACTATCTGAAAGTGCATTTTTGCACAACGTACACTGTTATTGTGAAAATATTATAGCACATGGCATCATAGTTTACGGTAAGGCATTCAGGGATAAATGTATTGTGACTAATATGATGGTACATTGTGTTAACATCAAGACAATCCATTGAAATTAAATAAAGCGTACTGCTGCTACTGTATATGGTGTGGGATCATAACATATTCTGCCAGCATCATTGTGCAGGGAAATAGAGATGGCAAATAATGTGTCTCTCTGCTTTGAATCTGTCAAATCTCAATGTATTAAACATATCATTCCCCTTCTTATGGCCCCTCTCCGACTAGCTTCCCTGTGCGATTATCTATCTCAGCTGTCAATCTTCACCACTGGAGTTCACATGAGCATGTAACATCGCTGGGATGCTGAGCACCCACATGCACAAGTAGTCACACACACACACACACACACACACACACACACACACACACACACACACACACACGCACGCACACACACATACACACACACAAATGAAGCAGATATGGTTTCACCAGAAAACTACATGATGATAAGAGGCTTCCAGAGCAGCAGCATACACGATAGGAGGAAAAAAAGGGAATCGTTTCATCTGATATCACAACTGATCCCAGTGCTGGGATGTGCTGTAGTAGATGTGGGAAGACTGAAAAGATAGGAGAGGAACATGGTATAGCTAAAATTAATAGCAAGACTGCCATTTGTGAAGCTTCATTGAGTTTCTCTACTGAATCCTTATTGGCATCTCAAAAGTAACTTCAGAGTTCAGATTGGAAATGGAAAAAAGAAAAAAAAAAACAGGAACTAGTTTAACATATGTGGGTTATTGTCTCTGTTTGAAAGTAAGATATATAGAGAATTCGAAAGAAAAAAAACAATTCAATAATATTCACATCTGAAAATGTCTAAACCTTCAACTAAGTCCTAAGCATTTACTTTATAACAGAACTAAGAGTCTGCCGCCATGTGAGCAGCTCAGTGACGCTGTAACTTTACCACCTTCATTCAATTTAATTAAATGTAATTTTATTTACATAACAGCAAATCACAACAAAAGTTATCTCAAGGCATTTTTCACATTGAGCAGGTCTAGATCTTACTCTTTTATTTAATTTTAAGAGAACCAACATTCCCCCATGAATAAGCACTTGGCGACAGCTCAGCAAGGAAAAACTCTTTAACTCCCTTTAACAGGAGAAAATCTCAAGCACCAGGCTCTAGGTGGGCGACCATCTGCCTTGACCGGTTGGGTTGAGAGAGAAAGAAAGGAGTGAGAAGCATGTCATATTGGAGTTATCATAATATTGACTTACAGACTTGTAAACACAGAAGTGCCTGAAAATTAAGCGAAAATCTGCCATTCAATGTGATTAAACCCAAACTGAAGTGACAATTTTTTATATATATTCATATGACCAACTCAGTTATTATAACATTTTCCTGAGCTGTCAGATGATGTGAACGGTGTCAAATCCTTAACATGGGAATCTTCCTGATCCTTTCCATACATGTGACATAGCATGGACGTGGCATTAGGCACAGCAATGCTTTTTGTCAGTACGCTAACATGCTTATGTTTAGCATGCTCTCTCGGAAAAATCATTGTCTGTATCAAATGTTGTTTCAATGCATCTCGTAAAATTGTTGTTGGTGCTATATGAAAAATCAGGCTGCCAGAGAGTCATTGGGCTTTCTGGATATTTCTACCAAGTTTTTTTTTTTTTTTTAGCAATTAATAGTTTTCAATATATTTTACAACACAAACATAATTGTCAACTCTAATGGTGGCTCTACAGGGAGAGTCAGAGGATCACCAAAGCTGGTTGAGATAATAATGCTCATTTTTCATACTACCAGAATTTATGTTTAAGTGTTATTGCATTACCACAGGGCATTTATTCACTACAAACTATGTAGAGGAAACTGTGCTATAGTATAAGACTGCATTTCTTATTATTAAATAAGCTGCGTGTATTCACACAACACAGCCCACTTTATGTGACATATTAGTCACTATCACAGAACAATCTGTTCCACAGCGTTATCTTTCCCCCGGCGTCTTCACAGTCAATAAGCCCCTGGATGAGTCTCAGCACTCCAAAGAAACTTTCCACATTTTTACATCATATTTTCATTTCAGCAAGTTACAAGTAAAGCTTATCATTGCTTAAACATATTTTCTAAAACAAAACAAAGGGGCTAGTTCAGATTGAGAAAAGCAGAAGGGAAAGCGTTCAGAGGGAGTAAAAATTTAGATTTAAGAAGATTTAAACTTAATCTCATACAAATTACCATCTAGTTTTCGTGCTAAAAGAAGAATTGCACTTTTACATCCCAATGGTTGCGTTGGATCCACCAATTAACTTTTCAAAATTCAAAATTCATTCTTAGCAAAACTGCACACCAGTATTTATTTCTGGGTAAAGAGGCCAGGAGTATTCACTTGTATAAATTGAACTATCCTGAAGCGAAAGGAGAGACTTAACCTTTGGCTACTGAAATTTAGCAGTAATTCATAGCAGCCCCCTCAACCATTTAATCCTCATACACAGAGATTTACATACCCCACTTGGATGTTCATGCAGACACACATTAAGTCTCTCTCTAGAATACACTGCGTAGACGTGCACACACACACACACGCGCCACGTGCTGGGCGAACGTGTCCTGGGGATACAGAACATCCGAAGGAGAGCAACACTGCTGAGCCCAAACAAAATCAGCCGGCCCATTAAATGAGGCGTGACTCAGGAATCATGCGTAATTTCTCTTGATGGTGTCTCAATGTGTTTTAAAGTCATTTATATAACGATGGTGATGATTCACAGAGGAGGCGAGCAGAAATGGAGCAGAAAAAGAGCATATTGACTCTGCTGAGTGTCCCACGAATTATGTCCCCAAATGTACAGTGGGGCAGTTAGCAGGAGGTCAGCATCATGATGTAAGCTCTGGAGGTCAGCACTGTGGCACCAACAAAGTGAAAGAACACAAGTGTTTTCCATCTATTCAATTAGCAGTACATTGGCGGTTCACAGCTATAAAAATGTAATTAGAGTACTAAAACCCATGAGTACACTACAGTATATTACAACCTAAAACACCCTCTTTAAAACTGAGCATTTGTGCTCATGCTTTTGAGGTGCATTTTACAAGAAGACTCATCTGCTTATGCCAATCCAGCTCAAGTGACAACTTAAGGTGACAGTGGGAGGACAAATACATTAATACAGTCTCTGCTGTCTGATCACTGTTAGGTGAAAACGAGAGAAAAAATAGAGGGGAAAGAACAGAAAGTTTCTCTAATAAAAGACAGTAGTCAGCTGCCAAAGAGGAAAGTTTATGCTGCTTCTCCAAACACGTGCTGTGAGAAGCCAGGTCGCTTTGCACAAACCGTGTAGGATCACTGAGAGAGATTAAGAAATCGCTGGAATATTTCAACAGCCAGGGATGTCCTCTGTGATTAGAAAGGCTTAGGATTGCCAATGGACTCTTGCAGGAATAAGAAGATACAAAATCATCACTTTTCATGCTATTCACAGGGTGATTTCATTCAAAGTGACTTACAGTACCATGTTGGAATATAATTTTAGCCCTGGTTGCCCCAGTTGGAATTCCAAACCATTAAAATAATGGATGCCAGTTTTTCCAAAGTACTATCCAGAAATCTGAGATTTTTCCATCAAACATTTATTGCTGTATTATGCTAACTTGCAGAAAACTCGTCAGATGAAATGAAAGGGGGGCAGAGATGCGATGAGGAATCCATTAGTTTACAAGGTACTACGCCAAATTACCTTAGCTGAGGAGGTCATTTTTACAAGATTGCAGGGTTGTGTAATTGCAATGCCAATGTTCAGGATTTAACAGGAACTTAAAACCAATTCTCTTATCACTACTGGAACTTCAAATTTGGCCTTTTACATAAATGTAACATCAAAGTGTGGTGGTAAAGTGAGTTGAGGTTGATTGTTGGTAAAAAGCACTTTGCTGTGAAGTGGCAAACTAACACCATGCAGAGTTTTATTCTGCTAATGCTAGTATATACTTAGGCATAAAGATCAGACAACTAGCAGAGACACCACAACTATAAAAATGATTTAGAAGGGACAGTTACTTAAACTTTGCACTGGATATATGAGTGTGTCATTTTTTTCTATTACCACAGGTATACCAAACTGTGTTTTAAGTCACTCATCAGACCATTAATGTTCAATATTTGATACATTTTAGGTTACTCACACAGCAATAATTACGTAATTTTGTCATATGATGTCTGACCTCAGCATCTTGTCTGACCTGTTTCACATTAGGTTCATTATACCACCATCACTGCTTTTTGATTTCTCTCTTTTCGTATTATTTAATGAGTGTAGTCATAGCTAATAGTCGCCATCATCCTCCATCCTCCTAGGAGCCTTCCATTTACTAATCAATGCAACTCTGACAAACAGCATTACCCACAACATGCATCACGTTACTAATAGCGGAGAGCTAATAATATACAGGTGATATAACATCGATCTCCTGCCACAAATGTATAATTTTAGATGAACATCCCGTATTTACTTTCAGTGTCATCAAATTGTCTGTTCGTAACTAATGACAAAATATGGCATGTAGGTGAAAAAACAGTACCTGCAAAGCTGGATTCAGTAGCGTGTGATAATTGGTTACTGTGCAGTGACCGCTATATTAAATTGTGATTTAATGGCTACGAAAAGCTTTTCAGACACAACACCCCCCACTCAATTATTCCTTCACAGATTTGGAGGGTGCGAGTGGATGCGGATAGAAGTGGATTGAAAAAGCAAGCAAAAAAAAAAAAAGCTTGAGGGTTTGTATCTTTGCAAATGAAGGATGGGGAGAAAAAGTCTCCAGGGAAGCCTAATCACTTTCATTTTGCATCTCTGAAGAATTAGACCAAGTTAACAGAGCAACGCCACCACGAAGACAGCACAAAGTGATGCCTGGCTGATGCTATGATAATGGATGGCTTTCACCTCGAGGTCATTAAATAATTATCTTGTCGTAGTTTTAAGAGCTCATGTTTAAAATAGGATGTTCCATCACTTCGGTCTACAGCTGTTCATATGGAAAAGCCTTTGAAAGAATTATTCTCTTAAAATATGTACATTGTGGGATCTGTACTAGTGAACTAAAATTATGCCATGCCAGATCTATTATTCAAAAAGTTTGTGTCTAAGACTTTGTAAAGTGGGGTAAACAATATTGTATTTGTTGTTGTGTGTGTGTTCATTGTTAAAAAAATAAAATTAGGGTAATGTTTAGATGATATTTTTCTAAAGAATCCATATTTGATCTTCATTACCACTCATATTCAACTTGGATCTATAGGCCTCCAAGCCATTAAGTGTTAATAAAGCTGAGCCTTCCAAGTGTCTGCCTGTCTTGGCAATCCTTAATAAGAGAGACCAAAAGAAAGAGCTGTGTTTCCAATTTGCGCTGTGAGAAATGTCTTCCCTTCCATCCCCTTCTTCATTTTCAGTCTCCTGTGCCCTTTCCTGTTTTTTTGCCTCTCACTGGGCTTTACTGGAACAAATCATTAGTAACACACGCTGCTGTTTTTCTCTGGGTGAGCCAGGCTAATTTTGACACAGTCATTATGCCTTCTCTCTCCATCTCCCTTTCCTCTCCCTCACGCAGACTTTCTCTCTCTGTAAGACCTGACCTCCCCTCCTTCCCCAGCTACAGCACACAGGGCCGTGCAATACATCACTGTAAAAGCTGGCTCTCTCTCTCAGGGGGTGCCTGGGGATAGGGGCCTGCTGGGCAGGGGTCGAACTAGGGCCACAGACCAATCTCTGTCCAAAGATGGCTAAATCTGAGCCTAAGCAGAGTTCTGCTTACCCAGCCTGCTGAAACTGGCAGCGAGGACATACTCCTATGTTCCTTCATTCCATGTTCCCTCATTTGTGTTCTCTGACTTATTGTCCCTTTTTTCCTTATCTTCTTCTCCCCTCTCGCTCCATGTCAGAGCAGTGCAGGGCATGCTTGGTGCTGACTGCAGTGCATGGCATGAGCAGAAAAAGAAGGAGGGTGGGGAGCAGATGCTTGTGACTGTGTGGGGGCAGTAATGAGGGTCCCTACGTCGGTGAAACAATCAGTAAGGCCTGAACACACAGCCCGCTCACGCACACCCGCACAAAACAGTGAGGGAGTAATGGGCTGGCAAAAGCCCGGGGCCAGTCTCACTGACACACACACACACACATTCGCCACACACTACATGGTGAATAATGAAGAGGGAAACCACCATCATCACTGTCGACCACTCACCGAGCAGAACAAAACGGGCCAAAAGTATATTACCCACGCCATTTTTGGAAAATATTCGTTTAGAACAAACAAATACCCTGCCTGGCTCAGGTGAATCAGCTCAGTATGCAGTTGCAGCAAAAGGAAGGGGGAAATGATTTTCTGGCACTTTCAGCCATTCTGTCTCACGCCAGGACGGCACATATGACATCCCAGTGTGTTCCCCAAGCCTGCCTCTAATACGCACGCAAAGCCCTTCAAAAGCATTACCCCTCCGATGGAAGATACTTTTATTGTGGCAGACGTTTCAGCGAGAAGAAGGTTCGATTCAACAAAGCGAGGCTGCAGAGGAGGGAAAACAAACGGTACTTGCAGAGTGTGGGGTTCACGTTGCCGCAGAGACATTTCAAGAAGTGGGGCAGAGGCGAGAGTGCATGTTGAAGCGAACAAGGTTTGAAAATAGCCTGGGATAAAACAGAGACAGCACGGCTGCTATTGTGCACACGTACGGGACGCTGCGAAAATGCACAAGACAAGCAAACGCGTAAACAAAGAAGCATGCATAAATACACGCACGTCACACGCTTGCTTGCCCGAACAGAATGCAATCAGGAATCTCAATCAGCTGCATGCTGACAGTTCGAGCCAAAGAAGATTGATTACAATCGATTATGTCACCACAGGAAGTGGTAAGTCTTTATCTCTCTACCCTTTTAAGGCCTACAGATCAATCCACTGAGCTTGATTTGGTTAAGATAGATGTCAGGAAGAGGGAAGACTTATAGCAAGGGAAATATACTCTTAAAAAATGATAATTAAAAAATGTATTTGGTCTGTAATATCTTATGTGATGCATTACTTGTTCACTCTAAACTACATCTTAATGACCTTTGGAAATGTCTTCTTATATTGAGCCTGTGCATTTTAGCTAACACTTTGAATTTTAACCAATAGGGCACATTCTAGGTTTATAAGGTTCAGCTGTTATAAATAGGGCAACTAATACACACCACAGGTCTTTAGGATTGTAACTGGCCTCGCTTTGTCATAAAGGCAAAGATAAACTGTGCTAAACACAAAGATAAACTGGGAGCAGGTGTATGTGCTGAACCTTTTTTTAGTTTAAAAAAAGTTTCCAAGACACTAACCAACCCTGAGAGAGCATGCTGGCACCTCACTCCCTTCTAAAAGATAAAGAAGTTTATGTATTTGTGCATGTGTGTGTAGGTGTGTGTGTGAGTGTGTGTCAGTTTATAACATGTATCCGTCATCTCAAGACTGACAGCAGTCACTTTGCATTACTTTTACGGTTACAGTGATGTATTTGACCCTGGTGTTTATCTTAGCCTCTGCCTCACAGACATGAACAGACACTGACACAGTTACAGCCCCAAACACAGACTTGCAGTTACACACACACACACTTCCCTGTTCTCTGCTTGACGCTGGGGGTACAATTTGAAACGGTGGGTCCATGTACGATCAGCCCTCTGCTGTAATTGGGTCCCTTGTCACCGAGCAAATTCATGTCAGCATCGGTCACATGGGAAACTAATCTAAATGGCATCAGTGTCCTACTTTGTGTGTATGTGTGTGGGAATGTGTGTTATGGAAAGAAGAAAAAAAAAGGTGTGGTAAGTTTGAAAAGCAAAGTGAGAGTGTGTATAAGATGGCTGCTTGTGAATTATGCGTAGAGTTGTCACTGGGCTACACCGCCACAGAGCTGTATTCCAGCTGTGAATATGACAACTGAACAGGCAGTCCGTTTCTTTTAAACCGTTTTCGCTAAACAAATACGTGCAGAGGACTACCAATGACTTAAACATACATACTATTTTCCTACTAACACTAATCTGTATGTTTGTCACAAATGTGAACAATAAACCAGTGTGTTTTGGAGAGTTTAACTTCTAACTTGTCATTCCCCTCTGACATGTTCTGAACTGGCTCTTTCTTGGGAAAAACATGCAGCAGTGGTGCATCACAAGCTGTGCATATGCAGTCCAATATTTTAATATCAAGCTGAGTTTTAGCCTTACTGTTGGACCTACTTTCCTCTTTCTATGTAGCAACGGTCATCTCCTGTCTGCCATCCTTGACACCAAAGATACATGAGAATAAAAAGAGTAAGAAGGACAAGTACATATTCCTATATGTTAGAGAGCTGATATGTGAATTAATCAACAACCCCTTGAGCAAATCAGAATTACATATTCATCCAGGCCATTGTATAATGAATATAAATGATGACCTTTTGAGAGATGGCTTTTTTCATGTCATGTTTTTTCTAGCAGGCTGATGATGAGCCAAATGGTGGAAACACTACTGTATGTATGTATATACTGGGGAGCTGTATTTTTAAAAGGTAATGTCAATTTCATTACAGGAAAGATAGCACAAGCTTTAAGGAGACAGCAGAGAGCAAAACAATATTAATCAAACCTTAAATTCATGGTGTAGCATAGTATAAACATGTGCTTAAGGAATCAAACGGACAAATGTATAAGATATTTAATTTTGTGCATTTAAGGTTAAGATAAAGATTTATAGTATACTATTTAGGGGTCAATGGCCAAATTTCCTTCCACACTAGAAACCAAAATATAATTTTATATAGTGTAACATCATGTCAACATAAAGAAAAATATTTGCTTGTGATCCATAGTCCATAGGATTGTAGAATATATGTTGCATATGTGGTTTTTTATATGTTGATCCTTTCTGCACTTCAGTCAGCAGTATGCTGATCAAAGCTGTGCCTTGATGGCTCCTATAGAGACAGGTGGAAAATCTGTAGGCTGTGGATGTAAACACCAAGAGCAAGTTGGTATAATCTACTGTGAGAGTCTGCGAGTAGCATCTGTGGGGGGCTAAGTGATGAACTGGGAAGCTGCTGACACAATAATTGCAGGCATCTTGCAATGAGGCTGAGAAAAAGGAATTTGAAGCAAAGAGACAGGATGGTCAGTGAAAGAGAGACAGAATGGTAACTTTGAGAGGATCATAATTATAAGGAAGCAACTATTAGGCACTCAGTTAGGCACTGGCACTGTACTAGTAGAGTGTTAGGTCAGACGTCAGTATCGGGACACGCGTCATTCCCAGCTTCTGTGTGTGTTTGAGCTACCAACATGAAAAAAGACCCTGTGAATAACAGAGTGTACAGTCATGTCAAAAGTAGTTTATCTTTTTAACAATGAACTTTCTTGAACAAAAACAGAGCAAACACAAGCACTCTAGTGTAACATCTAGCCCAGCATGCATCCATTACTTCACTGTTTGCATTGGCAACAAGAGGGAACGTTGTGTTTGGCTGTGAGGCAAATTTAGCGTAATCCCAGTCAGTATTGCTGATCATATGATGCAAAACTAGCCCAGAAAAATACCTTTTGCCAAATAATCAAAAAAAGGAATGGCTGTAAGGTTGTGCTCACTGTAATCATTCCTCCTGCCACTACTGGCTTTTAAAAGATAATTTCTCAATGTGCATACAATGTAACTGATGTAGTAAATAATCCACAGTCCTTGTTGTTTGCAAAAATGTATTAAAAAACTTATATTAGGCTTTGGCAGTTTGAGTTAGTCAAATCAAAATGAGTCTTTTTTAGTATAAAATTCCCTCTTTGTGTTTCCTTGGACAGCGTTTCCCTGTTGAACTGTGTTAGAAGGACAGGAACTAAGAGAGAGAATTTGGCATTAAAAAGACTTCATATTAGCATCAGATAAACTTTGTGGATTTCGTCCCACTTCATTTACATTGTAAGTACATTAATGTAGTATAAATAAGAGGAATGATGACAACGAGCAAAAGCTATTTCAATGGTTATTTGGGCACCTGTATATTGTTTTAATACAGCCTTGAAAAAGGAGAACCTATCTTTCAGCCTAAGAAAGTCTCTAATGCATTCCAATTACTTACAATTGGCTTGACCAGAGAAGCACTGCAATATGCATGCTCTATGGCCCTAAAAACACAGGAAATTCAACAAAAAAAAATCAAATATCTTTTCCAGCATTTGAATGAATAGAGCACCATGTTGGAACATGATGTTCAGTTCTAAATATAATATTATTTTTTTCTGCTGAATTCAACAGATGTGGAACTGTTCTGTCTTAACTAGGTGAAGTTAAAGTATGTACATCTTTGAATTAATCAAGTACAAACACAGTGCCAATGAGACAAACTGCATGACTGCCAAATGTTCACTTCCTCCATTATCTTTAGGCAAGGAAGGGGGAAGTGGGAGAAGGGGTTGTTATATATTATACTACAAACACAGTAATGAAATTAGCTATGTAGACAAATGAGTAAGAAGTTTTACTGAATTTACCATTTAATTTACATATTTTCCTACTCCAGCCATACAAAGAGCAGAACGACTGTCACCCTATCTGGATCAAAGCAATACATTTATCAGCAATACAGTAGATTACTGTTGTTGTGATGCACTAGATTAGTATTTTTTCCACATATAATCATTGGAAAAGGAGCAGCTGTAAAACAATGGATACATCTTTTTTTAGTCCACAATCCGTGTGAAATGACTCACTTCACTATCAGAATTTGATCCATTCAGTCCGATAACATTTGGAAAGTATGGAAATGCTCCATTCAAGTTTGCGAAGACCTAAACTGAAAGTTAGCCGGCTCAGCCTGCGGAAGTCTCTGGTGCGTTTGCTACACGGGACCCAGCACCTACAGAGGGTGTGCACCAGATATGCAGTACAGTATGCATTCATCCAGGTAATTTTATTTCAGTGGGAAGTCGCTTGTTAGACTTCCCACAATTTCATAGGAATGAACGTTTTGAACATATCCAGTGCTGTATCCATGGTTGAAGTGAGGTCCTTCTCAGTATACCAGAGGAGGGCGAAATGCATGTTCTCTTTGGAAATAAAAATGTCAGAGGTAATTGCCTTTAAAATGCATTCACCTGACGAAAATCGGCTTCATCTGATGGAGACGGCAGATGTCTTGGTCAGCTCCTCAGAGGAGCGCATTTGAGCCCATATTGAATGCCCTTCAAGATGCACTGCAGGATTTTTCTGCTGAGAGCCTCTTAATGGTTAACATTAATGGCTGTAAGCTATTAAACAGAGCGATTTCACCTTTTTTTCTCTCGAAAGGCCAAATCATTTCATCCCACAATCTCCCTAGGACTGACCTCACTATGGCAACTGAACTCAATGAATGACAGGACCACCCTATGGGTAAACCTAGACCACCTAATTCTGACACCACACAATGGCAATTACCTGAAAGGGAACAGTGTGAACCATGTAAAAGCCTATATGTAAGGTCCATGTGTTAAACGGTGTCTCACAGCGGACGTCAGACATACAGCTTTTTACCAAGCCTATCTAAGATTGGCACATGTTGAAATGTAGTTATAGAGATGGTTAGATTGACTTCTGACTTGAAATTAATACAAACAGGTGCGGGTAATCCATTGCTCCTTTTTTCAGATGAAGTACCCTCCTGCAAGTGCTGTACAGAGGAGGGCTTTATTCTATGTAGTCTGCTTGGAGTGGTTTAGCTCCCTACTAGTGATGACTACCTATCAGCCTTGCTGCTGAGAAACAAGAGAGAAAAAAGGACGGAGAGTAGGGGAGTGCAACAAGAACAATAGACCGATAGAATGAGACCAACTCATCTCACCTTCTTTTTTGATCTATGCACTTGATGTTGTGAAACTGCAGAAAGGGGGTGCAGTGGTTATTGTATGTATTGTATGTAGTCATTGGTGCAATTGAGTGCAGAGTGGGAATGCTGTCTGCCAGTGACATATTACTTGTATTCGTGTGGCCTTTCGAAACCATCCGCCGCACTGCACAAGTACCCTGACTCAGAGTAGCCATGAGAGAGGCTGATCAGAAGCTGCCTATTGATTCCTCTCATTGTTCAGAACAGGTAAGCAAATACGACATGAAAAGTGGCCGCGTGTAGTCACATACAATTCGCCAGCAATTTGTACACAATAGCACACGAGAGAGAAATACTCAAGAGCAGAAGCAAGCCTGCCTACCTTGACAGAAGCACACGCTACAAAGAGGGGAAAAAAAGACACTCGTCCTACCATACAAAGGTCAGCCCCACACACACACACACACACACACACACACACACACACACACACACACACACACACACAAACACATATACACACAGAGACAGACACACAAAAGCCTGAATAGTGGAGCCAATTAAACGAATATCATAAGCCATTGCTGCAAGAACATTGCCTGCAGGCTATTCACTTTACGTAGAATAAAGATTTGAATCAATCAAGCTTTTACAGCGATTTTGTAGTAAAAACAATAAAATATACCCACAAAACAATGATACTCGAATGACAAAGAATAGATTAAAACATTGTCTTGACAATGGGTAGTTGTTTTTTACACACAGCGATGGTGCAGGAGAATGGGTTAAAAGAAAAGATTATTTGATCTTCTTTGGGAAAATACAAGTAGAAAAAAAAGAGTCGAGGAAGATGATGAAAGAGACATGTATGAAAGAAAGACTGGAGCACAAGGAAATATCACAGCTGCAAAAGAAAACATGTGCCCAATCTGCACTTACTCAAGACACGTTTCTGCCGAAAACCCTGAAGTTCAGACGAGGTGTTCGCGGTATTGATTGGGTGATTTGTATGTGTTGCCGGCGCTCCTGAAATGTGTCTAGGAACATGTGTTGATGGATGTGTCTGTGGCTTGGCTCTCAGTCTGTGAGGGCCAGGTTGGGTGCTGGGAACGCTCTGACAGCCTCAAGGTTACCCGCATGGCACCAAAACAGATGGATGCCCCTCATCGTAACTGTCTGTAATGTGTTCAACTCAATCATTTCCTCCCTCTCTCTCCCTCACAACATCGCTCTTGTTTGCTCGCTGAGGCAGTTTGCTGAGAGTCTGAGAGGAGTTGTACTGTATGTTTCAACAGAAAGCCGTCAAAATTATGATTTTATTTATCACACAGAAGAACTTTCACACCTTCTCTTGGGTGCATCAACTAGGATATAAGGTTGTTAACTAATATGTGCTCAGTCCTTTTCTGTGTTAATGAGTAGCTCAACATTTTAAGAAATACATTTATTTGATTTTTTTTTTGAGAATAATATGAAAAATGGATATCAGACTCATGTCTGTGCGTTAAGTAGAGTGCTGGAGTCACAAATGTTTAGCCTAGCTTAGTTTAAAGACTGGAGGCAGGCTACCAGGCTCTTTTGAAAGTGAAAAAATATACATTCTCAGAGATTGATAATTATATACATTGTATTATATTGGTTCAATATTGATAGAAATTGAAATGTAAAACAATAATTTGTGGTTTAATATGGAGTTACAGTATATGCTGGAGCCTTTCTGAATCGACCAGTGTTTAAGCTAACCTAGGCTAAACATGTTCTGACTCCAGCACCGTTTGTAACTGACGGAAATGAGATTGATATTGATCTTCTTACTCTCTGGCAGACTTTAAAGCAGAATTAATTATATTTTTGCTACTTGTGGGCAGAGAAACAAACTGAATACACAGCATTAACTTTTTATCACCTCATACATTTGTTATGGCTAATGTGTTAGCAAACAGTTGTCTGTTGACACATCCAGAAGACACAGAGCAGCATTAGCATAATTTGGAGCATTAATGTGGTGTTTCTGAGTCACCTGGAGTGCAAGTCCAATATTCATGCTTTTTATTAGCTCTCTTACTGTAGCTTGCTAACTTTGTCAGTATTTATCACATAGACAAATACATATAGACATATGTACTTTATTGGTCCCAAATTGGGGAATTCTTGTCTTACAGCAGCAGGTTTTTCAGGCATTGGACTGAAAATTAGCTGCTTGCTGCAGCTGGAAGAAAGGGTTAATGGGAGCAGAGTTGTGGACACAAAACAAAAACAATTAGCTAAAGCAAGCTAAAAGGCTCTGTAGAGCTGCAGAGTCAGGTGATAATTATCTGCGCATTTATTACACTTGGTCATTTCATCCATTGTTTATACAATATACAGTACTGAAAAGTGAAGCTCCAAGTCAACTATCAAAAAGTAATCATGTGAGAAGACTAATGTATCAGAGAGACAGAAATATACATGAAAATAAAAATAAATGGTCCAAAAATATGGAAAAGTACGCATTTCACCATCATGCCCATTTATTGACACTCATGAGTAATATCTCCTACTCTTCTCCTCAATCTTTTTACCCGTTTTATATTCTCTTTCTTCTGGCCCTGAGGCATTTAAGCTCCACAACCCAGCATATATCCAATTATACCGCGGCTCTGAGCACGGCGGTGACACATCGATTGACACAAGCGACATCCAGTCTTATCACAGTTACATGATGCAGTGCTGGGCAAGCATCATTAGCCTGATCAGCCAATAGCAGCGCAGCTCGTTAGACCCCCAAGGGCTGGACATGCAGCCCTGGTTCTAATACAGATATCATAAGACAAGGAAGAAGAGTGATAAAGTGATGGAGAGAGGAGGAGAGATTTTAAACCTTCGAGGGACAACTTTATGTTTCTGCTTCCTCGTATATGTATGTGTTTTGGGCAATTCCACTGGGCTGATGTTGGGCAATTACACTTTTCCTCAAGCACTCTTTTTCTCAACAACAATAGGATCTGTTTCCTCCATCATCCAAAACATGTTCCTGTGTGACAATACTGCAGGCAGCTGTCAAAACGTTCAGCTGCCGTTTCGAGTTAGTGTTTAAACCACCTGATCATATGATCCCTCGGTCATGGGCACCTCCAGGGCTAGCTACTATGTGTCACAACATTATTTAATAAAAAAGAGTGAGATCATTTCAAAGTGTGCTTTTGGGATAGGTTGTGCCCTGAGGATAAATCATCCTCTGTGGAACTCTTTTGGCCCATTTTTATTCTACCTGTGGTATTTATAGGCAGATGTTCTCGTATTTCTATGCTCCACTTATAAGCCCTCTTTAGCCAAAACGTACTTTCACATACGGTATGAAAACTTTCTGTAAGTGTTTGCAAGAAGAAAACCCAAGAAACAAAAACATTTCTCATTTATTTCACCCTGTTTACTGCTTCCCTTTCCAGATTTATCTTAATACCAGTTGCCTTCACTGGCTGAAAAGTTGCTCATGTATTATGATCAAAAGTTGCCACCAATACATCTGTGCCCAACTGAACCTATGCCAAGCTCCATGGTTCCCGTGGTTTGCTTTATAGCCAACTAACCCCTGCTCAACACCTGTTGTCCAGTCCCGGCCAGCTAGAGCTACTTAATCCCATTTACAGAGACAGCAGGTTAAATTATTCAGCGCTCCAGTGAAAACTCCTACAGTATGCATGAGGGGGTCTATAGATACCCTCTTAAATCTACCAGCAGTGTGTGTGTCCTCTCATTTGTTTGTTTATTCTAAAACCTTCACTCATCATTGACGTCATGTCAAACTGAATAGCTCCATTGTGTGGCCGCCTTTTTTCCCCCTCTGGGCTTAATAATGTCGTGCAGACACATTCAATAGAGGAAAACTGTTGTTATTATTGTTGATTTTCTACTCAGTAGAACATTGCGGACCAGAAGAAACACAGCTTGTTCCTCAACCCCCATCTGCTTTGTCCTTTTCTTTATCCTCCTCTTCTCGCTCCTCTCCCATATGAGCGGAAGAAAACTGACTACAAGGCGAATGCCTTGATTATTTTCTTTTAAATAGTGAAGGAAGCAATGCCGCTGCTGCATTGTCATTTATGTAAGCAGTTATCCAGATATGGTTACAGCCCTCTGCGCAGGCCTTGAAAAGTATATTAGGGACATTGGGTTAAACAGGAGCAGAGGGTTGGTTGGGATCATCACACTGACAGAAAAATCCATCGCTAAATCTAAGCAATTACTAATGTCAGCATCGAACTGACAAACAGTTTTCTGGTGCCTGTCGTCAGCCTCTCTCTCCCTTCTTCACTCTCTCTTTCTGTTTGTTTACCATGTTCCTGACTGTGGAACAATGCAGCGACCTTTGCAGAGATAATTCTATTACGTAAGTTGAGTAATTGCTCTGGATGTGGAAGAGGAGTGTCCGCCGCTCTTCTTGCTTGGCCCACAGCTCCCATGTCCTTGGATTTAAATGAAAATCTGCAGCATTCATAGAACCTGACAAGGAGAGGCCCAAACACACACAAAAAAGAAAAACAAACAAAAATGAATAAATAAAGAGAGAGGAGAGAAGAAGAAAGGAAGAAAAGAGGAAGAGAAGAGAGGGATGGATATGAGACGACAGGGAGATGGAGCATGACAAAAGCAGTGAGCCAGAACCAAGCAGGATGAAAATGCTATAAAAAGTCCCACCCTTCAACCCCCAACCCTCACTTTTTTTTTTTTTTTTAAAGCAGTGCAGGGCACGGCATGTACCTCAAGACTGTCCAAGTGGCTCTGAGAAAGGCCTCTATGGTGCACCTGCAAAGCCCTGCAAATGTACTATGTGTCCTCTTCCCATGGTAGAGGTGTGCAGTCACAAAGTACAGGCTGCAGGGGTACACAAGAATAAGTGGAAGGAACATAGATAGCTCCTGCCTTTTTCCCTCTACCTAGAGCCCTGTCAGCTACAATGGAGAAGTGCAGAGAGGGCACAGAGGCTTGACGCTAACAATCTACACAAGATGAAACTGCGAGAGGCTTTACTGGCAGAAATGTTCACTTTACTTTGTTCAAGTTTCTTCATTTGGACAATGGATTGAGACGGAGTCAGAGAAGCAGACAATTACTGATATTTGCTGCCAGCTATCAGAGAGGGAGACCAAGAGAAACAGAGGGAGAAGCTCCACTCCAGCATTGTTAATTAGAAACTCTCTCGCAGCGCTGTGCTCACTGAATAAAAGGCAGTCACACTTTCACACAGAGAGCACACATGCAGGCAAAAGGCAAAGAGACGGTGTTCATTTTTATCAAGCTACTTCAATCGAACAATAAAACTGTTGGCAATACGATTGTATTGTACAACATTGGATTTTGCATTGTTTAGGAGATCGCACAATATTTTCTGTCTATGATCCATAACTATAGAAATTGGATAGGCTATAAGTTTGTAGCGGGGTAATAGATAAAGAGAGAGAGGCGAGTACAGGAGGCAAAGCAGTAGAGGAAAATAACAGGAAAGCTGATTTCATGCTCGGGGGATTGCATCTCATTTACTCCCAACGTGGAAGAATGGTGTGCGGTCCTGCTTATGGATTTACTGCCACCTGGTGGTGACTGACTGCACTGCCGAGTTCATGAAATCTCACAGTACATGGGGCTGTCATCAGAGTCAACACCAGAGTAGTGGGTCAGTCTAAGAGAAGCGAACTAGACCTCTTACCTTGGGCAGACAGTGTAACATAGACCTGTGTGTGAACTTTCTGAAATGTAAACTTCAGCGACTTTGGCTCGTTATCCTTTTCCCATTCTCTCTTTATTATTTACTTTCTTGCTTGTAGCATTAGAAATGAAATGAAAATTGCTTGAAAGAAAGGAACCAAAAGCAAAAGAAAGAAAATTAACTACACAATTTCCATTAAGGGCAATACTGCTCAGTTAAAAATGCTATTATACGCTTCGACAGTCCAGTCAATATTAGTGAACATCTATCTCCAAAGCCAGCAACAGGAGAGCAAAGACTTCAACCTGAAATGTCATGAAGATGTAAACAGAGTTACTATCCAAGCACTTGTGTTTCAAGAAGAAATATGTCTGTGTCGATATGAAATCAATGAAACTTCCCTCCAAGTCATCCTAGGCAGCCGTGCAAGGTGAATTAATGAGGGCTTCTCATCACTAATTAACACATAAAAACACAACTCCTATTACCAACAGAGAACTGGAGACAATTACTTGCTCAGTGTGCAAAGGTTGCGTCATATGATCTTTTACAGAAGAAGAAAAAGAGTGAAAGAGGAGGAAAAGCAGAAAAAAGAAAGAAGAAAATTTGAGAGATATGAAGTCATACATAGTGGCCGGGTCTAACATCAGAAAGGTCTGGATGATTAGGGGATGCCAGCGCTCACAGAGAGCAGCTCTCCTAACAGCCTCCACCACCTCATTAGTCTGGCCCAGCAGCAGTATGCCCCCACTATTAACCGCTAAATGAAAGACCGCCAGCCGTGATTACTGAGGGGAAGTCCCCTGTTGTCATGGGGATAAGAGAGCCCTGCACACACATGCACACACGCTCACACTTAAACTTCTGAGATAGCTATTTGAATGGCATTTTTGTAAAGAAGATTGAAGCAGAAGTCAATATTTTACACATCATCAGTCACAGCCGTTCACTCTGAAGCCCATAAAATGTGAAAGCTCGGGACATCAAGCATACCTGTTAGGACAAGTTGCCTGCATTGCAGCATAAAAAACGCCCTCGACAATTGCCCGCATCGCCTTTGCTTTGTTTAAAGATCACATAAGGCTTTCACCACCAAATTCATGCAGCATATCGGACAAAGGCCTAATAGGCAACATGAGGGAAACATCTTCAGAGTCCTTTAGTCAAAGAAGTGGTACTCACAGTTGCAGAAAGGGTCTCAAGGTTCCATAGGTGCACCCAATGTAGGTGCAAGGTGTATGTGGGTGTGTGTCTTTTTTAGTGTGAAATTGCTGCATGTTATCAGAATGATTTGCTTTTTTCTTGCATTTATTATACACATACATACATATCATGCATGTATGTGTATAGTAAATGCTATGTGATGTAAGTGTAATATGTACAGTGTTGTGTGTTGACTCATTGCACACGTTTTAAAAGGAGGACTCCATCAATTTAGTATTGCACTTGCCACCATAATGTTGCAAAAGAAAAAAAGAAAAAAACAGCTGAGATATGCAGACTTAAACCTTAAAAATGTGCACCTACCAATTTGAAGCCAATATCACTTTTTCTCAGATTTGACATAACTACCTCCAGACCCACAAAAGACTACTAGTAAATTGACTTTGCCATGCAAAATTGATGGAGTACCCCTTTAAAGCACATAAAAGACATATTCAGATAAATCTTTAGCACTGAAGTACTCACGGTCGTTGCAGTGAGTCCCTGAATAAGATGTCATGGAGCAGTCACAAGTGAAGTTCTCCCATTGCTGGATACACACACCCATGTTAGCGCACGAGTCCTCCTGGCAGGTCGTACTCGGGCCTAGAAGGGAGGGAGGGAAAGAGCGAAGGAGATACCACAGGTGCAAAGTCAAGCAACATTAGGTGCTGCTGCTGAGTCTTAACAATGCAGGACCCATGCAGAAGAAATGCACTCTAGTGAAGAATAGATATACAGCATGTGTGCGCCTCGGAAGAGACAAGGAGCAAACAGTGTCACCACAGGAACCCTGACCTGGAGTAAAACACACTTAAAACAGGAATCCTGTTTCATGCTGGGTAAAGCTGCAATCGCACTGGAAAACTGAAAGCAGAGGTGCCACGTTTTCACAGGATCATCTGCACGCTTCTCAAGCAGTGGGAACATCAGTATAGTGACTTAATGAGTGTAAAAACTGATGTATAGGATGCTAGTTTGAGCATGTGCAATGCTCTATAATCTGCATTTAAGACATGCTGCTGCCTTTTAGTTGGAACGTCAGTGACGTCTTGTGATGACACTGTCAGCATCCCTTCATTTCCTTCTTTTTGAGAGTGTGTGCAGGTCGACATGCATGCACTTTTTTTAATCATTCCAACAGGTAGTTTTTCAAAAGTTTTATCCTAGTAAAACTTAGAACGCTGCATTCCCTCTGTGGACAAGCAAGACGAGACAGCGGGGCAAAAAAAATAAAAAATAAAAAACAACTTTTCAACAAATGACTCACGGATAAAAACTCCATTAAACAATACCCATCAAAATGGCATAAAAGTAACCCTGGCAATTTTCTTTCAAAACATCTCTTTCACTGTGAGACTACATGGTGAACACTACACAGACAGAATTCATGAAGAGCAGAGAAGAAAAGAAACGTGAAAAGCACTTGAGAACACGTAGTGCATATCCTCATGTATGCACTTGAGTCAGACAGAGTTAAGGAGGGTATTCAAAGTCAAACTGGATGTGTGTTTACTATTCTTCTACACCACACATAGCGCTTACTTTTGAATACTTATACTGAGAGGGAATGCAGATAAGGACAAGCGCACAGCATAAATAACGAGATAAACAATCCTCCCCATTGGAGTCTAGACAGACACGGGGGAAAACCTCAACAAAACTCCTTCTGATAACCACAGAGAAAACAAACAAAAGTAAATAAAGTAAAATAAAATCAACAGTCCGAGTATATGGTAGACAAATGCAAGTAAACAGTGTTTAAGAGCAATTGTCTTCGGCAAGACAATGTGAAGAGAAGAAGACATTTGAAGTGGAAAACAGAGCAAGTTTGCCAGCTGAAAGTGCGTTTACTGTGTAATGATTAGTAACGGTGGTCAACAAGGCATCCCCAACACTGTGTGTGTACATGTATTCCTCCATTTTATCATTGTGAATCTCATGTTTATATGCACACATCCGTACTCGTTTTTTTAGTGCGAGTGATGGAGTATTTGAATGGGTTTGGGTGTTGCAGCAGGGGGCCGCTTGCTCTCTGAAAAACACTCTCATCTGGGAGAAATGGCAAAC
The DNA here is from genome assembly GCF_963691925.1 of Scomber scombrus. Taxonomy (NCBI): domain Eukaryota; kingdom Metazoa; phylum Chordata; class Actinopteri; order Scombriformes; family Scombridae; genus Scomber; species Scomber scombrus. The sequence goes on from NC_084986.1 coordinate 8,683,747, forward strand.
ATGATGGGTTTTTTTTAAAAAGAGAGAGGGCTTTATACATCAGCAGCACACTGACAGAGTTTAGATGTGCAGTGACAGCCTCTTTCTTCTGTCTATGCCCCGCCTGTAATATGTCACAGCTGGCATTTTCATACAAGATCAGTATAGAACTCCCACAAATTGTCTCCCTCTGCTTTGAGACGCTGCCTCATAATGCGTTTTTCCTTTTTAAGCTATCTACATGACTGACACATATTCATATGAACATCACTTATCTGACCTGTTCTGCTTGCTCTTTAATTATACTGTCTACTCATTTTTTTGTAATATTGTTAAACTTTATTAAAACAGGTTAGCTGGAGAGGAAATATGATATCATACTTACAGCTGGAATCTAATATATTTATGGCTATATTGACCCTGCATAGTTATTAATTATGCAATAATCATACAGTATATCTTCTGGTTTTCTCTTGTTTTGCCTGCCAGTGGTCTCTCTGTCTCTCTTTGTATTAATTTCTTTTTCAGAGAGCAAGTCACCTCTGCAACACCGTGGGACATTATTGCCATGGTGACACCCACAATGCATTGCACACAGCAGACTTTCAGGCAAGCAGGCCTCCGAGAGGCGGAGTTTAACCCTCTACCTTGCAGGTCGGCTTTGGTGAAACCAACTTTGTTAGCGCAGAAAGAAAATAACAAACAGAACAGAGCAGAGCGGAAAACAAGAGTAAAGGTTAGTGAGGGACCAGCATTGTTAGTGTTCTCAAAACTTGTTCAAGTTCGTCACTTTGGCAAAGTGCAACATGGGGGAACTGTGTTGATTTGTTAGTGAAGGTTGAAATCATATACTGTATATAGAGAATCATGTGTTTGGGTCACAGAGGCTGCAGTATTTGTTTGAATCCATCTTAATCATCTGCTGCCCTCTAGAGGAATAATGTAGGGGCCTGCACCGTGTGCAAGGAAAACTATATGTTTTTAACACAATTTAGTTTTAGATAGGAAAAAAATATATATTTATTGAACAATTCATAGGTTCTTTTTTTTTTGCATGAGTGTACTGGAATATCCAATATACATGAAAACAGACTCAAGTCAAATTTGTTATTAAAATAACGGCAATAAAGAGATATAAAAATGTATAATGCATCACCGTACAAATATCATATTAGCAGCAGCTTTGCCTTTTATATTGGTAAGAAACTAATTTGCTTTAATCTTTTAATTTTAGGGGCTGGAAAGGAATAAAAGGCAGGAAGGTGGGTGTTTTAGGGCAAACACAAGCATCTTTAAGGGAGTCAGTGTTATAAAAATAAGCAAACATTTGAAATAAATGTATTTCCTTACTTACTATTTAACTTTATTTTTCTTTTCCTGTATAATCTGAGAAAAATCATGCTTCTTAACTTGACATTCAGGTTTCAGTAATTACCATAAAATATATGGAAGCGACATAAAAATTTAACAAGCAATTATTTGAGAAACTAAATGACGAATTTAAAGTATTACCCAATAATGTGACAAATGCCTGGCAAAGGAAAAGAAAATAAGTAGGATTAACAGTGCCAGGGAATGGCTTTAAGGACTACTGAGGAGCTTTCTAATTAGTCTAATAAATCTCACACGGCAGGTCATTTTTCTCAGATGCTACAGGCCATCTTTACCTTCACAGCCACGTTCAATCTGCCCGCTGCGGAAAAGGGCGTCGTTGATGAGGTCTGGCAGGCGCCCGTTGAGATCAACTGAGGCCAAGCAGCCCTGGAAGCCCTCCCGAGAAACCACCAGCTTAGGGAGGTTCTGATACATGTTGGGTCCCAGACCTCCGATGAACAGGTCGCCTACAGGGAGAGAGGGAGGAAAATTAATTGTTAAACTAGATAATGATCGATATTACATTAAATATTGCATCTAAGCCACCAGATAAGACAGGTCCAATCTAACATACAAATGATATACAAATTATTTAGGAAACAACAACTAACACTTCTTCAAAAGTAAAAAAAAATTCTTAATTTTGGAGTAAACCTTAATTCATATTAACATTTCAATTATAACCTCTCTTTTATGATGCCAGTAACAAAACATTTCATAAAAATGGAGCGGACTCTTCAGTATTCGTGACACATTTACAGACTGAGATTACGTTTGTTTTTCAGACTAGACACACTCTGATTGCAGGATGAATTTTAGCCCAAAATTTTTCCTCAGGGTATTTTACAATCTTTACAGAAATACACCTTTAACGTGGAAGAAATAGGAAGAAAACCCAGGAGGAGCAAAAAGAGTAACAGTCTCTTAGCACCTTAGCAGTGTGCTCAAGATAACAAAACACTGGTGCTTACCAGAGGAAGAGCGAAGTCATTGCTTTGCAAGTCACAAGAGTAAATTCCTAAGCTAAACATTATGCACCATTCATAAAAATGTAATCCCATTCTACATTTTCAAGCAGAGTAACAATTAGTACAGTAAATCTACAGGATTCATGTTTTCTTTTTTAGCGTTTATGTTTATAAGTTTAAAAAAAAACTTGATCAGGTGGGCCTTGGTATGCAATTCCTGTGACACGATTACAGTATAGATAAACTGATTATTCTGCATCCATCCACACCCGTTTCTGCATGTTGCAATCCATTTAGCAGACTATGCACATCTAAATGTGAAAATCCTCAGGTATCCTCAGTTAACTGTGCTGCCAAACACATCTGCTTTCACAATGAGACCGGCTGCTGTTGGATTGATTTAAAGCAAGGCTGACTAAAGTCAGTTTTTTGTCAATGCATTTTTATAGCATTGTTCCAGACCTCTGACCTAACCAAAATTTCATAAGCAGACCTTTAATGAAAAAGTTTTGAGTGCCCCTGATTTAATGTATTTTCACTGTCAGGCAAATGAAGAGTTGAACTCTTTTTAATACCGTCATTTTTCATCTCTGGCCTTGGGGAGGATATAAAGTCACTTCCAGTCAAAACTCTCTTTTTTGATTTTGTTGAGTAAAGTCTAAAGTTATCAGATTCATGACTCAAGTAGCTCCAAACCTCAGGCACTTGCAGCATATATTTAAAATGTTTTTCATCAACTTTAAACTCTGAAATCAGATATATAGTACCTTTTAAGTCCAGGTTCTTTGCTCCGTTGACATTCTGGGTGACCGATTTTGAATCCACTTTCAGTGTGTGTATGTTGGAAGCATCTCGTGTGATGACCACATTATGCCATTGGTTATCGTTCAGTGGGTTGTCACTGTTCCCCTTTAACAGACTTGGCCCATTCCCCAGGTCGAACACATAATGGATAAACCTGGAAGAAAAGCAGTAGCAGATAATCAAATTAGTGCATACTCCTGTGTGTGTGTGTGTGTGTGAGTGTGTGTGTGTGTGTGTGTGTGTGTGTGTGTGTGTGTGTGTGTGTGTGTGTGTGTGTGTGTGTGTGTGTGTGTGTGTGTGTGTATGGCTGCAGTATGTCTCTTTTTATCTTCTCAGACTTATTAAATTTAATGGAAAAACTCACACAATCACCTTAAGTTGCTTTGACACTAATGGGAGTTAAACTGATAAAGACAAGTCATCGCTACAGAACAATGATATTTATGTACCTACAAGCTTAGGAAAGGTAAAACAGGGATTTGGGAATTGTAGTTTGGTCAGCGCTGTTAAATTATTAATGACATAAGAAACCAACTGCACCCACATCAGGGCTGCTGCTTTAAATGTTATAATCATCTCTGGACTGCAGCCATGGAATAAATCATCAACTTGTCACGATCATCCTCATGCCGCTCACCCTTTGACCAGTTCCACGGCAATGAAGTCGTTCCCGTCTCCGCTGTTGAAGATGATGAAGCCATCAGGCGAGGTGGTTTTGAACTGAAAGAAGAGGTGCATTGTGGTATAAGCCTGCAGAGTGGCTAAGCCCAGGTAGCTGCCCTTGGTCTTGAAGGTAACCGGGTCAGCAATGATGAACCGCATGCCAAAATGGGCGTTGAGCTCGCAGAAGTCGATGTCCCCGTTCTTGCACATGTCGATGTACTGCATGCCATTGAACTTGAGGCTCTGAGGGGAGAATTAGGGAGAGGTGTGGTCGTTATAAATTAACTGTGAAGCATGCAAATTGTCTTGGTAACATGTTAAGTAATACACATTCACATATACTACTGATGGATGCCTATTGTTGAATATGATGATCGTGTTGCATTTCATACCTGAAGATGCCCAATGAAGGAGGACGGAGCAGAGGAAACAAAGCGCCTCTCAGTCAAGATCCCTGTCTCCACGTTGTTGAACTCTAGACGGGTGTGGTCACCTGCCATCTGACCTGAAATGGAAAAAAGGGCAGAGCATAGGAGAGGAAGGCAAGGGATGAAGGTGTGGAAGAGGAGGAATAATACTGCAATGTAACCTCCACCTAGCAGTGGAGCTTCAGTTTGTGTCATGCTGATGAAATAATCCTGTCAGTTCTCACAGTCAGGCAAAAATAAAACCTGACTTGTAAACAAATGTTGACTAATCATCAAAGAAGCAGTTGAATCATACACCTCGTCATTTTTACATCAGGCTAGTTAAAGACAAGGGAGAAAGTTTAGTCAATGTCCAATATTATGGATAAAAGTACTAGAAATAATCAATACTACACATCTGTTGCAAGCAAGAAGCATAACATTAAGAGATATTAATGCCAAATGTTTCAGATAAAAACTATTTGATTTTTACAGAAAGGTTTTACAGTTGTATAGTGAAGGTGTAAATAAATAAATACAGAATAAGACAATAAATAGAGATATTAGAAACATTTACAAATCACAGATATCATGGATACTGTTAAGAAAACAATCAATGTTTTACAAGAAAAATACCTTCAGCCATGTCGTTATCCACTGTAAGTTTGAAGTTTTTACCGCGGCGGATCACTCGCACTGTGTGCCATTCATTGTTGTTGAGCTTTTGTCCGGCATATAGAACCTCAGGGCCCTTGCCTGAAGAGGAGGGTTAGTTAGTCAAGGGACGGGGGAGGCACAAGCACAAACCAAATATCTTTTTCACAAAAAAAAGAAAACAAAAGATGACTAAACTGGAAAAATATCTCATTTTGAATTAGATATAGAGTACATTTTGCTTTTTTTCTACAATATGTGATACATGGACCGCTTTCTTAAAACAAAGTGTAGTCTTTTTCATTTGGAGATGTGTTGTGACAACACAGTCTTACTTTTCAAACAGAAATTTGGTTTGGATTTGACAACAGAGGAAGATATTACAGCAAATCAAAGCTGACATCAAAATGAAAAATAATATTTGCTGTTACTCATTCAAAGACTCCAAAACTGTGACTCAACCCAAGTAAAATTGAGTCTAACTGCCCCTCCCTCCCTTGTGTACATATAAATATATTTCCAGTTGATTTATAGTTTTCACTGATCCTTCCAAGTTAAGCCTTGTTGCAAATATCCAGTTTCATCTACATTTCAGTCAAATTACAGGTGACAGATTATCATTAAATGCATTGCTAAATTGTGATTTTAATCATAGTATGCAGACCTGGTAGAGAAACAAACGTATTACCACAGACATCCACTAGAGGGAAATCCTGCCACACTCATTCAGAGTCGTACTCTGCTGCATAATGTTGAACAAATATTTTAAGTCATTTCTAGACCAAAAAATGTAATTTGTTGACTTAACTTTTATTGTCCATTGTTGACCCAGTTCTAACATACTAGGTGTACTGCGTGTATATGAAAAATTGACCATATAGTATCATATTCTTAGTGTTTACTTTACAAGAATATGGTTCAAGCATTTGGACATTTTGGAAATCACAAATCGAATCAGGATACAAATTGAAGAAGGTGTACTGCTTGTGATTTTCAAGAATTAAAAATGTACCAAGTTATGTTGTTCATATTTTTCTACCTTGTGACTTGTTTTCCAGCCATTGTTTAATTACGCATTAATGGTATGTTCCAAATGTCTAAATGTTTAAATCAAGAGCAAAACCGGCTCAAATTCATTAAGATTAGCATTTACAGGATATAATCTGAATTTCCCATTTGAACTAAATCAATTCACAGTGACACTTTGCAAATACAAATCAATGAAATCCTAAATCAATACTAATCGTGTCCTTTACAATTTAAACTGTGCACTGTGTGAGTGTGTATCTGCACATCCATGTGTCTCCCTCTACAAGGCTGTGGGGTTAAAAATAATGAAAATCAGGAGTCCTTTTCATGAGTAAGAGCATGTCTGCTAACAACATCTGTATATCACGTTATAGGCCTATTTACTGCAGTGTGTTAAAACAAGGAAGGCTAAAATGGAGCAAGAAAACAAAACAAGTGAGACACACAACAATATATTACAGTGAAACTGCAAACAATATAGCCCATAGAGTCTAAAAAAGCAAATGTTTAGTGAGTAGCTATAGGCATACAGGGAAATATTAAGAACTAGTTGCCTGAATTAATTTGAAAAATGGGCCATTTAAAATATATAGAGAACATTAAGTCAGATTTGCATAACTTTGATCTATGGCTATTACTTTTTTCCCTCTTATCTGAGAAATCCTCTTATCAGTCCCCCGCATTCACACATTCCTGCCCCTACATCTAGCACACAGGCTATAATAAAACACTGATTGAAGGAAGAAGGCTCCAGAAGAAGAATGTTGACTTACTGGTGTTACAGTTTATCCTGACACAGTCTAGATGGGGAGGGGAGAATAAGTGACAGATGAAATCGCATCCTTCAAGGTTACAGCTGCAGACATCCAAGAGCAAGAAAAGCCACCTTCCGGGGACGGTCACATGACGCCAGCGGCCATTTAAGCCTGGTTAGGCTACTGATTGTCAATGTCACAGTATTGATACTGGAAGTCCAATTTAATTCCAATCTTAATACCTTTCTTCACTCATGATGTTATAGCCAATAATATAGTACAAATACTGGTCAGTATCACTGTACTGATCAGAATGGTCTGCTAATAAGATCATGATTATTATTATTTTTTAGCAACATGTTGAATTGTTTAATTTCAAAATGGTTGCTTGTAATTAAATGGCCACATCGATTTTGCAACCCAGCAGTGGAGCCAAAATATTGTACTAGTTACCAAATACATACTGTACAATAGAACAATTTTATGACATACAGTATGTCAATAAAACTAAAACTGCATGTGTCTCTTGCTATAATCTTCTTCTAAGGTAAAATATTGAACTGGTGTTTGGGTGCAGGTTGAAATCCATGTGACCAGGCTGGTCATGTGCCGTCAACCGCAACAGAAAAGTGGGAGCAAACAGCCTCGAGCCACGCAGCACCAACACCGTACAGAGGCCTACACACCCTCTCTCAGAGAGTCTTATGCATGTAATGTGGTAAAATAAAGCTAAATTAATAAAATGTAATTTGTTAAGAAATTAATTGTTTTTTAAAATTTTAAAATAAACTATTTTCTCGTGTGCTTGGAAAAAGACCACAATGCATAATAAAAACATGAAAAGTGGACAACAGATGTTCTTGCAGCTGTGGTACAGTACACTGCATTATGTTATAAATGAGTAAGATTCAAATATTTTCTACGCACACATACAGTATGTTCGGTGTAGAGACTATCTATTATAAGATGGCTGGTATAAAGGCTTGGACTTAAATGCACCACTCATGCCGCCATCTGCAGGCGCGCTGGGTGCTGTGGCATCGGGCTGTTTGCCAGAAGGGCCGCAGGCTCGGGGCCTTTGAAGGGGTGAGTGCCATCTTTGAACAAGGCATGGTAGATGCCAGCTAGACCAAGGGTTACTAATGGATAGAGAGAAACATGAACCTGCTATCATGAGGAAAAAAAAAAAAAAAAAGATCACAGGAACAGACCCACACGATAAAAATGCATACTATCAGTGCAGCACTAAAATGTAAAGACGCTTACCTGCAGTTCTGAATAGATGGCAGGAGATAATCTAAAATGTTGCTGTTTGAATAATGCATGTCTAGGAACAGTGCCATCTATTAAAGTCATCCAAAAAGTGAAATGCTGTGCTTTAGAAGAATCTATGTGTACATAATAATGAAAATGACTAAAATGATCTATGATCTGTTCAAAAGATGTGCTGCAGAGCATGGGTAACTTTGTTAAGTGTTAGATTGATGGATATAAAACTCTACAGAGACATCTAAGCATCAAGGCAGAAAAAGTTACAGTCCAGGCAAGTCAAAAACAACGCATGCAACTACAAACTACAAAAAACGGGTTTAGTATGTGTTAGGTCTGATATCAGGTCTGGACCATGGAGAAAAAGAAAATGTAGAAAAGAAAGAAAACACAGAAACATAAGGCCTCCCCCGGAACTTTGCTGAGGTCAGCCGACGGGGACGGTTTATACGATACCTAAGTTGACCGTCAGTTTGACCCTCCCGCTGTCCAGCTCGAGTCTCAGTGTGTCCGCTGACTCGCGGGACGTGGCGGCCATGAGCAGGCCGAACGCCCTCTGGGACATGAAACGAAGGGAGACGTCCTCGGCCTCGGTGTGCATGACGGTTGGTATCACAACCTTCATGTACATGCTGCCATCGTAAGACAGGATTGATGATTCTGTGAGAAAAGGAGACAAAAAAGTACTTTTTTTTTTGTCTCATTTTTATTTAATTTTCATGGACGTGGTACCAAAATAAGTATTATAGGGAAAGAGGTCGTGTATCAATTTGTGTGTCTGTGCACAAACCAGAGATAACATCAGAGGGCCACAAATTATGGCAATATATAGCGTATGCTTCATCTCCTGACGGCTTTGTTTGTGCTACAGAAGCCTCGATAAGATAAAAGAGACTGTGTGCTATGAAAGCTAATAAACACACATATTCTCTGAGGGGAAAAACAAACCCAGTTTCAAGTTAGAACATGCATGCATGCATGCATATCCCCTAAATTGTATCAATGGGAAACACAAACATACATGTCCCACATGCTCGATTGCAGCTGTATTCATCATCCATGGAGTGACAGGCGAGTGTCTGGGAGCTCAGGCTGCGATGTGCACACACGCTGCTCAGTGTGCAGAAAATTAAATCATCATGCTACCTCCTCCCCTCCCTGGCAACTCCCCTCTTCAGACGTCTGTTGGTGTTTTTACTCTTAACCGTGAAAATGCTAAAGAAATATAAGTATAACTATACTCTAACAGCACACAAAAACTTAGTCCTCACACACACTCACACACTGAACATCACCAACAGCTGTGTAGTTAAATGGAGACAATAAGGACAAATAGATCATGCAGGTTCGGAGGCAGCTGGGCCAGGCCACTTTGTTCCTTTTTTATGAGTACGAGAAGGAGGAGAGAACCAGAGCGAGTGTGGTGAAGGAAAACTGTCAGCAGACTGGAGGCCTCTTGGGGGGAGAGACAGATTAAAAAGGGTATCCATCCATGAAATACCTGTTTTGACACCTCAGCTCTTAAAAGAAAAAATAGCCCTGTGGCCTCAGAAATGCACCACAACTCGGCTGCAGCTAGGGAAATGCTGAAGCTGTAGGTGAGAGGTGTCGGAGCATCACACAAGAGAGGGGTTGTACCTGTAAACGATGCTATGTTGCATGTTACATACAAAGTGCTACTGGATTAGTATTTTAATGTTTCTTTTTTTTTTTACATGGGGTGGTGTACTGGATAAATATCTAGGTCATATCTCGGTCGATTTGTGAGGAAAAATGTTTAGCCATGCATTATAAGTAATATTGGATTTTGCTTCACTTAAATGTCAAACTTCATGTGATATGTTGCAGAATTCCTATATAAGCTGTGAGGAATCACTGAACCATTTGCTTCACCAAGCAGCGCCCTGCTGTAAAAATCCTGCATGGGTCTGTGTTGCTTTCAGGGCTGTTGTAAAATCCATTCTATGAACAAGCTGTCGACTGTGTGGGTACAGTAGCCAGGAGGGTAATGAAACCTTGGTTCACCATTGTTCTACTCAATTTGAAATTGCACAGGCTCCCTCCCTCTTTGCGTCTCCCTTACTCTCGCGTACACGCAGAGTCATCTCAAACACAGACAAACATCCACACATGCATGTACACCAGCTAGTCCTTAGACGGATCTCCTGACTGACAGCGGCGTGTATTGATTTGTGAGTCAGGTCAGATCCCAGGCTCACATGAGAGGAATAAAAAAAAAAAGTGGTGAGTCAATCTGCAGCTCAGAAAACTCAAACAGACAAGGAAGGGTGCAGAAAAATACCCTATGAAACAAACCATGAGGTCCACTCTGAAGTTAAAGCAGACATTATTATTTCTAAAAATTGGTTTAGATGTTTTTCACTATGAGAATTATAGACTGGAACACCATCAAAACATCTTAAAAATGGTTATTTTCACTTCTTAAATAACAAAATATTACTCAGTAGTTCTCAGGTGCATTACTGTTTACAACTTTCCTTCAATTCCACAATGTATAACATGCATTTTTGGAGAGTACATGACATTTTTCAGGATTCCTGAGCATCTTTACTGCCGAACTAGAAAGTTTAATAAACACAGAACACCTGGAAGCAGACAGGTGGAGGAAATTAACTACACTACTATACATCTAATGTGTGTGCATTAAGTCTCGCTCTCTTCCACTGGTAAACACACACAAATCTTGACTAAATTGTCCACAATCATGCAAACATAATATGCAAATCTGTTGCTGGATTGATTTCCCCTTTTAAACCATTAAAGCTTTTGATTCCTGCAAAATACCTCCAACCCGTCCTAAGAGGCAGCATGAAAACCTTAACCAGTCTGGTAATATACTCAACTGTTCCAGTCTGTGCTGTGCTGTGCCTTTTAAGTAAACCACAATACGATAGCAGCCAATTTTATAGATCTGTTTTGATGCACGGTATCCTTTTCAGGGGAAAGTAGTCCCCATCATGTCTGAGTGTCATCGATCAATCTCAGATGGGATTGGCTGTGTTGTAGTCAAATGGCTTTTTATTGTCTGAAGGAGAAAAGGGGGAGCTTTTGGTTGACTTCAGCTCGATGTATTTTATTCCGACTGCATGTCTCGCTCCGCTTTGAGTGGCAGGAAACCAAAACAGAGAAACGGCCGGGTTTATTTTGAAGACGCCATTTAGAACCACGGAGGGTAGAGTTCAAGAATAAAGACAAATCTATCACAAATTCTCCCCAGATAACCGGCCAGGAGTGATTGACAGGACAGAATTGTGTCCTCTGCCTCACTGCTCAAATATACCACTTGTGCACATATAACTATAACAAGAAATAGTATGGAAAAATATAAATAACCAACAAATGTACACAAAAGTGTTGATTTTGTGTTGTCTTTGACAACCAAAAATGATCTAAGTCACAGTTAAGAGGAGCTGTAGCTGTACAGTAACTTTAGCTTCGTTGTTCATCTCCTTCTTTCTAACTTCATACAGATGGACTGCTCACAGCTCTGCAACGACTGAGCTCACCTTCCTGCTCTTACAAGAAAAATCCAAAGTGATACGCTCCTATGGTTTGTTATAAAAAGCTTTCTTTGGTCATATTAAACTGTATTAGATGTCAGTATTTAAAACAGGTGTGGCGAGTTTTAAAGATCCAGTGTATTGAAACTTGAGTCTTATTTTTGTAGTTTTGGACATTACTTCTATAAATTATGATAACGGCATACTTTCTCGTCATAAATCTAAACCTCAACTGTCAGAAATGTGTTCCGGATGTGGCTGGCTCCTTTCTGCACTGTGCCTGGCTTAATAAAAAAGGTGAGGCCCTTTTGGTAAAAACTTCTGTGACGCTTTATGTGTGGCCAGGAAATGCATAACAGTGGTATGGTATCGTGCAAGGCTTAGTCACAGTTCCCAAGGCGATGTTAGAGCTGTAAAGGAATGAAAGCATACAGTTGAACCAAACATCGATATACATCTGAATTAAATATCAGGCTCTGCAAAAAGTGAAGCCTGCTGCTGTGATTATAGTTATTCATACCCGATGTAAAGCTAATAACAGGCCTCAGCAAGACATTGCAGGTGATTGCACTCCAGGCATCCACAGTTTGTGTGTGTGTGTCTGTGAGTGTTTGGAGTTGAATGCACGCACAGCAAGACATCTACACACACAACACAGTGACACAGTTGCAGCTACAGCGCGTGCTGCTCTCTTGATATTTCTTAAGAGAGAGATCAGCAGCAATGAGGATGTCATTTTAGATGCTAATTAAGCTGCTACTTGTCAGTCTGTACGTGTGTGCCTGCGTGTATGTGTGTGTTTTCCAGTGAGCCCCACACTTTACATAATTAGCAGTCCAATTGAAGCAGAAGATGGAGGAGGAGGAAAGCTATTAAGTGAGAAGCTTCACAAATATTCAGGGTATAGAGGGGGGAGTGCGCTGGTCAAATCTCTTCAGCACAAACACAAACACACACACACGTCCTGTTTAAACTCTGAATTCTGTTTTTTTCTTTGTCTCCATTTTTCCTCTGTCAGTTCTCCCATTCTTCATTTGCCTCAGCGGTAACTGTGTAGGATTATCTAATCATTTTTTCACCCTAACAGAGTGACAAGTCTTTGTTTTGATAAACAAACTAACAAGGGCCTTGACTGTCATTGTGGTGTTTCATATGAATGCCTGTCAACCCTTTCCCCACTCACACAAAACACACACACACACACACACACACACACACACACACACACACACACACACACACACACACACACACACACACACACACACACACACACACACACACACACACACACACACACACACACACACACACACACACACACACACACACACACACGTTTCAGGGTCTGCTGTCAACAATGTTTAAAGTTCAGAAATCACATCCTTATCCTGACAGTGAGGATAAGAAAATCGATTAAGATTCTTACAGGCACTAAGTGTTCCTTAGTCTGTTTTGTGTGTGTGTGTGTGTGTGTGTGTGTGTGTGTGTGTACATATATGTATATGTATATATATATATATATATATATATATATATATATATAGAATGTGTGTGTGTGTGTGTGTGTGTGTGTGTGTGTGTGTCTGTGTGTTTTTGTTACAGGGTTTGTGGACAATGTGTATATATACTGAGGCAGTAGGAAATGCCTGCACTCGACAGAAAGGGCTCTTGGCTGTGGACGTTATCCACAGTAATCCTCACCACGTGATTCACTCTGGAGACACACACACACACACACACACACACACACACACTAGAACAACCAAAAATATCCCAACAGACGACACTGTACTTTTAAAGGCATACTCCAGTCTAATCCCAACCCCCGGTGAAAGAAAACCACGTAGTTCAATAAATAAAACAGTGAGCAATACATTTTGAATACGGGATGAAAAAAATCTAATTTAAAAACTTGCATGCATTAGAAAAGAAATGTCAGTAGACCTGTGCAATAATAAAAATCTGGTTCACATCTCAACAGATCTTCATTATATGTTATAACTGTGAGTAGGATGCTTTATTCTATCAGTGAATAGCAACATTTCTGTAAAGCAGAGGGACTTCAGTTCCTCTCTTTCCTGTGTAAGTATGCTGTTCAGTGAGTAAATATGCTTGAAAGGGTGGAAGTCAATATTTGTATGCCCCAAAAGCACAAAATGACCTTAAAACATCTCTGAGGGTTTAAACAGGGCTGCTGATCAGAGTGCTGACCCAGTGATTGCTTCAACTAGTGCTGACATTAATGAACTTTACTGCTTGTTTTCAATGTCAAAATTTACGTTTCCCATGGCAATGGTGTGTTTTGTGGTAAAATAAGCAAGCAGCACACTGAAACCTTTTGCTGAAATAGCTTCTTGCTTTCTGGATAGTAAGTTAATAGCAGCAGAATATTAATTTATTGAGTTGAGTTATAATGAGCTAACACAAAAACATAAGTGACTTAAAAAGACAACAGGGGAATTTTCATTCTTGACTTCGGGAACAGTAGTTGGATATAAACAAACAAAAACAACCCCATGGTCTATGTACTAGCTTATTAAGTGCTTTCACTGACTTTCAAATGCTGTTGATAGCTCAAAAAAATCATCATCATTTTGGGCTCAGCTCTATGTTCCCACAGCCCGATGTTCCCACATTTCTAACTTTTTTTTCAAAATTAGAACATAGGGTCTAAATTGTAATAATCTCTTAGAAACATGGGAACATAAAGCTGTGGGAACATAGGTGCTGTAGGAACATAGGGCTGTGGGAACATAGGTGCTGTGGGAACATAGAGCTGAGGGAACATAGGTGCTATGGGAACATTGGTGCTATGGGAACATAGGGCTGTGGGAACATAGGGCTGTGGGAACATTGGTGCTATGGGAACATAGGGCTGTGGGAACATAGGGCTGTGGGAACATAGGTGCTGTGGGAACATAGGACTGTGGGAACATAGGTGCTGTGGGAACATAGAGCTGAGGGAACATAGACACGCTCCCATAATTTTGTCCAAACAAGTAAAATATTGTATACTCCAGCCTTGTTGTTTGTTCTTTCAAGACTCTCACAAACAATCACAATCTTGGTTTATTAAGAGCCCGAAAGGGCTTTTATTTCCATCTGCTCTCATAAATTTCTGTTTTCTATTTGTTCTTTTTTTTTCTATAATGGACACATAAAGTAGAGAAAGTCTGAAAATGTAAAACTCAATGCCCTCAACCTAGATTTGGGAATAGTACACTAAGCACTTTGAAGAAATGACATCCTCTTCAGACAGTAAAACTCAGGAAGAGGCCAGCACACTCTCCGGGATTATCAGATATTCTGCCGTGCTCAACCTAAGCAGGCCGAGATGAATTTATCAGGATATCAAAAATCACAAGGGGTGGTGTAGCGTCAATATGAAACAGTAAGCGGTTTTGTGCATCAGACATATTGAATAGGCTTTAGACAGGGATGAGGTAAATCTGTAGAGCTTTATCAACATGTGACAGATATAATCGGAATCTGAAACAAGCCTCCTGCACATTCAATTTGAGGTATGATTTAAACAAAAAAAAAAAAAAAAAAAAAAAAGATGTCATTCATTTATTCTTGCTGTATTCTAGGTCATAACATCATAGGGACTGCATCGTTCCTACAGTGTTGTGGGTTTAACCCCACCGCTGGTAAAAGTCATGAAATGACATTCCTCAACGGTCTCCAGTAGCTTACGCCACCATAAGATGGATTATTCAAAGCCAAGCGGTTGTATTTGACCTGAAGGATGTTGAAGTTATGATTAATGACAGTTTGTGATGATTTATGGGAGTAAACCTCCTGCTTAGTGGGTAGCTGCACATATAGGCACACATGGGTCACTCTGTACAAACACATACACACAAACAAACCTTTACCACATTAACCTTAACCAGTGATGTGTGACTCTCTGAGGGGCAAGGGCCATAAAAAGGGTAGCACCCAATATTTAAGTTTAAGCGAGAATTTATTTCACTTTTAATGAAAGAGCAAAACTTGAAATAACCAGAGGGGTGTTTTGGCTGACCAAGATGTCACTCAAGTGACAAAGTGTCTACTTTGTTGGCAATTAGAGTGTCAAGAGGTACATTTGAGCCAAATTCGGTGAGGTTTGAGGGCAACTAGGCAAAAGTAAAGGGTGGAAATGTCCTGTTTGGGCAAAAGTATTATCTTGGTAAAAAAAAAAAGGTTATGCCTCCCACCCTTTATGATTAAAGCTTTTAATGTCCTTATAGTTTTAATGAAAATCAGCCAGTGTTTTCCATGGCTCCCACTGGCTGCTGTGAAGCTCTGCTGATTGTATATCTGTGACTTTGTTGATGAAGCAAGTTTGATTTAAGATTTACCAGACTTGAGCCTACCTTCCAATATTGTTGCATCAGGCAAGTGTTGATAAAGATAGTACATGTACTTAATGTCAGTATGTTTTGGAAATGAAATACAATTCTACAAATGTATAAGAATAACCATCATCAAACAAAGACTGTGTGTGCATGTGTTTGTGGTCAATACTGTACTGTGGATACTGCCTGTCACTGTAAAACAAACTATTTCTTTATACATTGTAAGAATCTCAGAAAACCTTGTGGGGGAAGAACAAACTGTTTTCCTGTCAGTTTTCTTTTTTTCCCACATTTTCAGAAACCGAGGAAACCTGGTTTGTACTCTTTTACGAGAAGAAATTTGATATGCCTCATTGCCAACAATTATAGCGACGTGTTCAACAAATAGAACAGCCTTGTACTGTTGTAAAATTCCTCCACATCTGGCATACCGAGCTGTACCTCTTGTTTAGTGCTAAAACCACAGTGTATGCTGTGTGCTCTGCTATGTACAGTAGCTACCTTTACAGGACTCTAGAGAGGGGGAAAAGCTTCTCCTTGTAGTTGCCTGATGCATATACAATGACTGCTTGTAGTTTGGTGGTATGCAAAGTATCAGTGAATGTTTAGTTGAAACAAGTTTTACCTCACAAGCTTTCAACGTGCCCAATGATAACCTCATCGCTACAAAGAAAACACAAACACACACACACACACACACACACACACACACACACACACACACACACACACACACACACAGAACAATCCAGCTCCATCAGGGGGCAGCAAAGTCAAAGGCAGCCAGCCGCTGTAGACACCAGCTTCTCTTTTGACTGGTTAGTAGATGAAAAGGGTGGATAGAGGAGTGAGAGTTAGAAAAAGAAAAAGAAAGAGAAGGATATTTCTAAAGGTTACAAGCAAGACAATGAGGGCACTGCAAAAAATATTAAGTGATGGCTTATTGGGGAAAAAGGGGGATGCAAATAAAGTAATTTTCACAGTCAACCTACATTACATTGTATTAAAATCGTAGACTTGCTCTTTATCATGTTGCAAAACAAACAAGTCTGGTCTTGTGAGGCATGAAAATACCACCATTAAATGCAAATTCATGCTATTTTACACAAATTCAAACCTCACTTTGCAGCAAAGGAGTATTATGTGGGTTTTTTATTTAATCCTTAAAATCAGTTAGTCTCTCTGGGAACCCTCATCCCTGCTGCCGTGAGAGCTTTGGAGACTTGTCAATTTCTCAGATGGCCGAACACTTAAGGCTTGATTTCCTCCGTGTGCTCTCCCTTTCAATCTCTCTCTCTCTCTCTCTCTCTCTCTCTTGCGCTCTCTCTCTCTCTCTCTCCTATTGTGTATGAGAGAGTGAGTGGGAAAACCACACAGAGGGAAGAGGGAGAGTTCGTGTGCGAGTGGGGAAAAAAAGGAGAATAAAAATGAGACACAAGACACAGAAAAGCAAGTGAAGATGGACCCGGCACATTCCCGTCCTCCGTTCCCTATTCTGCATAGTGTTCCACAATGAGGAGTCAGGGTTTACATAACCCAGCGCAACTCCTAAGCACACATTTAATTACAAATGGGGATTAGGGAGCAGCAGCATAATGTTCCAAGCAGCGAAAAAACGGAAACGAACAGATCGTTTTAAAGTGCAGTAGGATCTGTTCTTCTACCGGGCAAACATTGTCAAACAAATCTCTCTCTGCTGACTCGCTGGCAGTTTCAACAATTCAGTCAACAATTTGTACTTCCCTCTCTCTTTCCATCTATTACTACTACCTCAGCTGTCCTTGTTCCTTTTGGTATCATATGCTGTGTGAATCTGTGTGGCTGAGCTGCATCAGAAACTACTGACATACTGTTCCAGCACAGGAGGACGACTGTCAGCTCACCACAAGTCTGTCATCTGGTGCTGAAGGCAGGAAACACCATCTTTAATGGCAGGCTACTCAATGTCCTCTGAAGGAGAGGAGAGAGGAGATTTAACTCTCCATTTCTTCTGTATATGTTAAGGGAAATTGCCACAGCTGGCATTCACAAGAATTAAAATTCAATCTACATGACCTGCAATAACTTAGGGCCTTCTCTCTGCAAAAAACACCATCTCTGCAAATGGAGGGGGGGGGAATAAGAGGATAGTAAAATGAGGATGAATCAATTTTAGGGTGGAGGGGAAAAAAAACCCTTCAGCGCAGTATTGTGCCCATAACCGAACCACAGAGCTAGGCTTGAAAAAAACGTGTGACACGCTTGATAATGCGGAAGATACCAAACTCATTATTCTGCTCAATTCAACGATTATTCAACAGCGGGAAGCTGATAAGTGTTAAAAGACAAATGGAACAAAGCTGAAACGAGGAGTGAAAAGAGGGGCCTGTTTTTCGTTGTCGGGATTGGGAAATATAAAAATGCAGGCCCAGGCATTTTTACAATACGAGCATGTTTCAGCTTCAAATGAAATAGGATTAATTTAGCATGCTTCCCTAGGCTGCAAAAACTGCAAAAACAACTCAAATACACACACAGACACACAGAAGAAAATATGATCTAAACAGTTAGGCTTAGATATGCATTTGTGCATTTAGGTATTGACTAAAAGGCTAAATATGACTGCTGTCATGTCAGAGCAAAAGCTTTTACAAGCAACACATTTACTTAAATGCGAAGACTATACAGAAAAAAAGGTTTGTACTGTATTATTTGACAATCTACTGTGCATTCAGGGCATCATTTTGACACTGGCTCCTTTGACGAGGTGTGATTTTTCACCAGCATACTTCAGAATCCACAGGACGGATCAGACGCGCATGTCTTGACACGCACCTGTGTTTTCAGTGGCCCAGCATGCAATGAAATGTTCAGGCAATGTGTCAGAGCACCTTGACACGTCTATTCTAAACGTAGTCAAACTCTTTCTGGCATCACAGTGACTGCTGACATGTTTCTACAAATAAGGGCTTAAAAATATCTAATTTTCTTTTTTACCATGAGGAAATAGCTACATATTCCGATGTTTTTTTTGTTTGTTTTTTGTTGTTGTGGTTTTATTTAAGGACATATAAGCCTATTGTCAATATGCTTGTTAGTTAGACCCCAGAGGAGGAAACACATATTTCTTGCACTGAGAAAAAATACAGGATTTATCTTGCTGCACAAAGACACGGCGAAGAGATGAAATATGACGTATCACTGGTCACTAAAAGTGCTAGACATATTATCATCACTCCAAAGTGAGTGCGATATAGTAACAATAGACGTAATGGTGAACTGCAGGTGCAGCTGCTGCTGATGCTTCAAATTTACCACCTGCAGTGCACCACAGAGGCATCACAGAGGCATCATGTGTTAAATGATGTGAATCAGTTACCACATCCAAGCCGGTGAGCCTTTACTGACTGCCAGTGTGTGAATCAAAATCTCTACCTATAAATTTCAAGGAATAAGAATCAAAGAAATAACGTCCAACCTTATTTAAATCTAAGTGTATCTCTTATCATAGCAATAATTATATAAATAAAGCCAGGAATGAAGCAACAGTGCATTAAAACGGTGAAACGTATTGCAGCCAGCGACACATGAAAATCTATATACCACACGCTTTGAAGTCCAATGTCCTGCTTTACAAGCATGATTGCTCAACCATTCTCCTCTTGCTAATTCTTCGCCTTCATCTGTCCCCATTCTTCATTTGTCTTCCTTTTCTATAACCCAGCCTCTATTGTATTTCAACCTCATTCTCTTCTCTCCATTTTCCTCGTCTTCCCCATCCTCCATTTTACAATCCCCACCACCCCCACTTTTGTCCTGTGTATGTATGTGCTCGCTGGCCTGTTAGTCAGGGCAGACCTTGAAATGTCATTTTCTCTGTCTGCTGAGATAAATGTCCCGGCAAAGGTGCTCATCACCCGTTTTTACGGTGAGAAGTGAGGCTGGGGAAACACGAGAGAAAAAGGAAGGTGAAAGCGAGTTACAGAACAGTAGGAGGGGAAAGGTCATAGATGTGTGGAGGATTTTT
Source organism: Scomber scombrus (assembly GCF_963691925.1). Lineage (NCBI taxonomy): Eukaryota > Metazoa > Chordata > Actinopteri > Scombriformes > Scombridae > Scomber > Scomber scombrus. The sequence goes on from NC_084986.1 coordinate 8,703,522, forward strand.
TAGTAACTGTTATTCTTTCTTAAAAAAGAAAGGGAAGTCATGACAGAAACACAAACACAGAGCTTCAAGTGTTTTTCTACAAATTTAACTGTCTTGAAGCGAGGTAAAGGGAAGTAGGGAAGTGACAAAGCTAAGGGCAGCACTGAATGCTTAATCATGATTCCTCAGCTTCCTCACCCATCCGTCTCTGGGTGGATATCTACCTTATGATAACACTGGAAAAGTATCTAGAAGGCTCCAGTTGTACATCTCATTCTATCTCACTCAGTGATAATGGCTTTCTTCAAATGCCAACAGTATAAGCTGAAAAGAAAAAAAAGAAAGAAAAACTGCTGAAAGGTGAGTGGCTACACAGCGCATACTCAAACAGCAGCATGGTTATCAACATTGAAGCGATGTTCCTTTATTCAAACTAAATTGTCAAACAGTAGACGAGAGCTTTATACTACATGCACATCAACTCAAACCTGTCAAACAGAAATATGACCTTGGAAACGGAGCCACAAGCATTCAATAATTCTTCCTTTTTTACAATTGCAAAAGCATGACTGGCGCTTAATCCCTATCAAACCATGATTTATACACTCTGTCAGGTCAAAACCAATGGATAATATCTGTTAAATGTCAGCCATTTCACCTCAGGTTCATTAAAGCAGACTCAAAAACTGCAGAAACAAAGGAATACACAAAAAACAAAGATAAAAGATAAATAATAAAGAGAAGCATTTCTTGACTCGTTAGGGTAAATGTAAGAATGTTAAAATGACTGGCAGCCTTTCAACAATATTGATAATAAACTTTTAGTAACAGGACAGGTACACAATAAAGTTTTATGATATGCTAAAAATGCACTGGGGCTGTGGTTCAGGAGGCAGAGCGGGTCGTTCACTAATTTGAAAATCGGTGGTTCGATCCCCAGCTCCTCCAGTCCACATATCGAAGTATCTTTGGGAAAGATACTGAACCCCAAATTGCTCCTGATAGATGTGCGAGTGTGTGCGAATGTGCATTAGATTACATTCTGATGAATAGGCGGGCACTTTTCATGACAGCCTCTGCCATCAGCGTGAGAATGTGTCAATGGGTGAATATTGACATGTATTGTAAAGCACTTTGAGTGCTATATAAGTGCAGCAGATTTCCCAATTAACTGATTTTACAAATTTAGTCCACTTTATTCATCACAGGGAGTGGTACAACGGTAATTATGGCTATGGACGAGAAAAAATAAACCCTGTTGAGCTTGCAAAAAAATTCATCATAGAAAGCCTGTGTAACTAAGGACGTGGAGTTTTAATGAAGGGCTGAATTATAGGAAGTATAGATTTCAGAATTTGTGGAGCTTGACTCATACTAGAGACAAAAAGTCAGGACATCTGGGACCGTGATGCATTGATTTTGACCATTCTTTAAAAAAAATCAACAACACTACTAAATCAGTGTTCTGGAAACAAATCGCATCAATAATATATTACATTCCTTTACAATAAATTAGGTTATGTGATGACAGCATGAAACATGAATGCATTTTTATGCAGATTATAATATTATAATATGTTAAGCCTAACTACTACACAGTCATTCCCAAATCTTTTGCCACAAAGCTAATAGCTAGGAGTGAGACATTACAATACAAACAAATGTATTAATCGCACAAGGGTTAATCTGTTTGGAGCAGCTTGTTTTTAACAAATAAATAATATACAGCAGAAAGAGAAATAATACAAATAAACACTGTGGAACTAAATGTGGAATACAATCTATGTATAATATTGATAAATAGACACAATAAAAAAATCAGTTAAAGCATTCACCACCGATGACAATGGTAAAAATCTTAATAAAAAGATGAATAAAAACGAAAGAGGATGACGGGACTGACAGAAAAGGTATTTAGTTTGCGTCCTTTAAGGTGACCATTGAAAACAGAACCTAAATATTTGCACAACCGTTTCAACACTTTTCAGTATATATTAGGGATAGGAGGATATAAGATTGGATTTTTTATCGGGATAAAAACACCCAAGATGATTTAATCGTTTTTCCATAATCGGGATAATCTGAGTATCCTCATGAGTGGCTTGACAGACTGTGTGGCTCACTAACGTACAATCCTGCTGTTTTCCTGATTTATTTTGAATCGAGATAGGTCACAGAAACATTGGTTTGTATTTGAGGTGTACTGAATAAGAGCCATGTACAATACAAAGTACACGTACACAAGTCTCATTTGACGTGTTGAATTAAAATCATATGTGGCAGTAATTGGTACCTGACCTTAAGAAACTATTCACACAATAGTGTGCCATGCAATTATGCAAGAGCTATTACAGGGCCCGAGGATTAAGGGAGACTTTCAGCAAGATCAAGGGTTTTTTTCCCCCTCTGTGGATGGAAAAGGCATCCGCACAAGCATTTAAATTATGCCACTCTAACACTTTGTTGAAACTGACTTTTAGCATATCTCTGGAGCTGACCTCATCTGAATACAAATGGGAAGGAATAGATTTTTAAAAATGATTAAGAGGTTATCAAATGGGGTGCAGAGACAGTGGAACAGAAGAGTCCATGCCTTTAGAGCAATGTTGCTTCCCTCGGCTCTGGACTGAATCCTACCAGATATTTCTCTCTTTATCCACATAAGGCTCATAGTTGCCAATCATTCTAACAATATAATGTACATTTTGAAAACAATGCTTGCAAATGACTCCAGCTAAATTAGGGGTTAACTCTGTGTGAATGAGAAATTGCAGCATTTGAAAGATTATTGGTCACACAGCTTGTTGAAATGATAAGGTGCTGCAAGCTCTGTGACACCCTGAAGTCAGCTTCAGCAGTCAAGTACATTAACATATTTCCCTTTTTTGGGATAAAAAAAAAAAATTAAAATATACCTCTATGTAAGATATTTTCCTCTTTTTTGACATATGGTTTAATTTCTCTTGTTGTTGTATTCTTTTTACCATTACAGATAATTATGAGATCATCTGCAAAATGAAGCATATTTACTGAGAAAGTACTGCTTCTTTCACTTTTAAAGCACAACCTAAATGTGAAGGAGTGCAATGTTGCTGTCAGGCTGCAAGATTATATGTAGGAAGGTGGCGAGCATCAATGTCACCCAATCCTTGTTGAGCAATTACTACCTATGATTAAACTGTAAAAACCATGTGGCAAGCTATTATTTAGCTGCCACTATGAATGAACATCGAGCCAAATGAGCAGGTAATTGCATGGTGTGTGTCCTCTGGTGTTTCTACCTTTGTGAGAACCAATGAGATTGATGTGATTAAGATGTATATGAGTTTAGGAGGAAATGTCATGACACACACACACACACACACACACACACACACACACACACACACACACACACACACACACACACACAGACACACACAAACACACACACAACAAAAAAAACTTGTCTAAATGCTAACACAATTTCACCAAAACTTTAGATCAATCAATCAAATATTGGAAATGAAATGAAATGAATTAAAGGATGTGTAAAGAGTGAATCGCCTGCGGTGAAACTATTAAGAAAGAGGAAGCCAGTGTTGTAATGAGTGATGTCACTACTGATCTGCGGTGGACAAACTCCCAGCCATCTGCTCAGGCCCGGAGCCATCACTGCTCCTCTCCACTGACAGTAGGGAAAACACAGGCACTTACTGTATGTGGGCGGTGGCATCTTGTCAGGGAAAATGCAATATGCATTAGACACAATCCAATCTGTCTCCAGTGGATTGGTGTGTGTGTGTGTGCGCGCCCTGCTGACTGTGTATCCGAGTTTGGTTGTGTAACTGTGTGTGTGTGTGTGTGTGTGTGTGTGTGTGTGTGTGTGTGTGTGTGTGTGTGTGTGTGTGTGTGTGTGTGTGTGGTGTGTAGTTCCAGCAGAAACACAGAAAGAGGAGAGCCTCGGTGGGATCACTTGGCGCTATGCTGGCACACCGTCAGACAAACACACTTCATTAAAGGCCTTTTTACCTGATTAACTGGACTACTTTATCAGCTGCACAGCACTCAGCAACACACCAATGTAAGCCACACCCCAGCTCCTAAATGTTCCCACACCCACACCCACATAAATAGATCCACACAGTTCACAAAAACGAAGCTTGACTTACTGACTGACTGTTTGAATGACTGACTGGCTTGCTGAGTCGAGTCAGAGCGCCTGACACGACAATCCCTTTCTCTTGGCGGAGTCAGTGTATGACATCAAATATACCTCCCTGTAGTCTTGAATTAATGTCACCCCTCACAAGTTAGACTCAAATACGACCTGAATAATCTGTTGTACTCAAGTTTTCCTTATGGGGAGTAACATTTGGGTAACCTTTTCATGTACTGGAATGTAACAATCAAAAAAGGAATAAAGCCTCAAGCTCTCTCCCAAAGACAAGAGAGAGGACAAAGCGTACCTTGAAACATTATCATTACAAGAGGGTAATGATTTCCTTTCCTCTTTTCCTTCTGTGGATTTGACTGCAGGCTGATTCAGAGGCAAATCATTTTCCAGCATCACTTTTTAAAGCGTTACACCGAACTAAACCTGTACCGATTCAACCCAATTAGACACAACCCACTCAGATGGAGCTCTAACTAAAAAAACAAAAAAACAACAAACCTTTCACACTATCATAATGCCATAAATGCGATATTATTCTGAGGGCAACAGTGTGCAAGGATTATAATTTCCACTCAAATCACGGCTATACATTTACACACTGTTGTATTTTAAGCAAGCAGCTTCTCTTTTCTCTTTGCCATGTGTGTCTGTTGAGGCTGCACCGAGCCAAGCGGCCCCATTTGAATTCAGATCACAGGCAGACAGGGTTTTGGCAGGGCTACGCTCCCGGTCACAACCCAGACGAGAGGGATCTATCAGGGCCAGGGCTTCGGTATCACACACCTGCATGGGCCATTGGCACTGCCTAGCCGGTAAAATCACACAGACACACATACACGCACACATACACACTGAAGCTTTGGCAGTCATAAATAAAACATTCATAATCATGTGAATGGATGCAAGCATATAAAGTATGCAGATATAGATCCACGTGGTCACACAGAAACAGAGAATGATGATATTCATTGCTTTTCATACTTAATATTCAGTATATGCACATATCCATAATATTCAGTATACGCACATATCCATAATACACACACACACACACACACACACACACAGACACACACACACACACACACACACACACACACAGACACACAGACACACACACACACACACACACACACACACACAGACACAGTCTGGCTACATGCTGACATTACATCTGTTTGTGTGCTATCACGACAGACCTCTGATCACAGGTGCTGTCATGTCTCGTGGGCTGGGTTAAAGAAGACATGCCAAACAGAGGGAACACGTGTGTGTATGGGTGTTGATGTGTGTGTATGAGAGAGCAGGGCGGGGATTATCAGGGAGATGCAGGGAAGGTTTCCAAGTCAAAATGAAAAATAGAACAAAAGATAAGAAACAAAGGAATCATAATTTTACTTATAGATAATTGGCAGACTTTCTGGGAAAGACATGGTCTGATTAGGTGAAATGGCTCTCATATCTAGAAATAAGCCAAATTTATTAGTAGACTAAAACCATGACAACTCAGAGTCTAGGCCAGGAGGCAGAGCTGCAGTCCTACACGCTTCCCTGCTCCTCCATTAGAGCAGTTACCCACCCAAAACCACTTACAAACTGTGTGTTTAAAGTAAACATGTGAGGAGTTATACATAAAAATATGATACAAATTAACACAACCACTGCATTAGTACAACCAAATAGGATAATTAAATGCAGACTGTTAAACATTAGATCTCTGTCATCTAAAACTGTATTAATAAACAGTCAAATCTCAGATTATCATGCTGATTTATTTTGTCTTCCTGTTCCTATATTAAAATGTTAAAATTAAAATAAGTATAGTTTCATTAAAATGACGCCTATTGACCATCATTTCCAAAAAATATGTGGCTAAAGATGTCTAACACAGAATTGGGAAATAATTTATACCGTATGCCTTATAAACAGTCAAACCAAACTGGGTCAATTTTGACCCAACAGGACAAACGTTGGTTGACAGGAAGCCAACAGGAGGGTTAACACTCACATTCCTCTAGACAGTAGGTGGAATTGCAGCCATTTTCAAGTCAAGCCTAATAATCAACCCTTGACCTAAACTTAATTACAACTCATTCAAAAGCTTTCTTCTTAGTCTTTCAAATTTAACCTGGAAAACTTTACAGCCAGCTCTATCTGTTGCAGTGTACCGTCCTCCTGGCCAGTACTCTGAACGTTTATCTAAATTCTTATCCCTTTAGTATAGATAAAGTAATTACCGTGGGTGACTTTAATATTCATATAGATACTGATAATGACAGCTTTAGCACTACGTTTATCTCATTATGAGACTCAACTGGCTTTTCTCAGTGTAAATAAACCCACTCACTATCCTAAACACAACCTCAACCTTGTCTGACATATGGCATCAAGGTTGAACATTTAATAGTCTTTCCACAAAATCATATTTTATCTTTCATCTATCATCGCCTCTTTACAAGAAGATAATAATAAAAGAAAATAAATTATCTCCATGGTATAAATCCGAAACTCACAAATTAAAGCAAACATTGTGAACATTTGAAAGAATATGACATTCCACCAAACTGGAAGAATCTTGCTTAGTCTGGCAAGTTATATTTTAAACATATAGGAAGGCCCTCTCTTTAATGCAAGAGCCACCTATTACTCATCACTAATAGAGGGAAATAAAAACAGCCCTCGTTCCTCTTCAGCACGTTGGCCTGGCTGACAAAGAGTCATAACTCTATTGATCCATGTATTACTATAGCTCTCAGTAGTAATGACTTCATGAGCTTCTTTAATGATAAAATTCGAACTATCAGAGACAAAATTCATCACCCTCTGCCCTCAACAGGCACCGATTTATCCCCAAACTCAGTAACCTTAGACACAGCTGTAAAACCTGATATATATTTAGACCGTTTTTCTTCAATCGACCTTCCTGAACTAACTTCGGTTATTTCTTCATCTAAACCATCAATCACGTAGACACCATCCCAACAAGGCTGCTGAAGGAAGGCTAACCCTTAGTAAACAGTTCTTTACTCAATATTATTAATCTGTCTTTATTAACAGGCTATGTACCACATTCCTTTAAAGTAGCAGTAATAAAACCTCTTCTTAAAAAGCCTACTCTTGATTCAGCCATTTTAGTCAATTATAGACTTATATCTAAACTTCTCTTTCTCGCTAATATCCTTGAGTGGGGAAAGTTGTGTAACTTTTTACACAATAATAGTTTATTTGGGGATTTTTAGTCAGGATTTAGAGTGCATCACAGCACAGAGTGATCACTGGTGAAAGTTACAAATGACCTCCTAATTGCATCAGAAGGACTTCTCTCTGACAATCACTTCCTATTGTAGGGATGGATTTAATTGGCATGAAAGTAACTTCATTAAGCTGGTGTAAGTCCTATTTTTCAGATCGATTTCAGTTTGTACACGTTAACGATGGATCTTCCACGCAAGCAAAAGTTAGACATACAGTTTCACAAGGTTCTGTGCTTGGACCAACATTATTCATCTGATACATGCTTCATTTAGGTAATATTAGGAACCACGCCATAAATTGTCACTGTTACGCAGATGATACCCAATTATATTCATCAACAAAGCTAGAAGAAACCAATCAGTTACCTAAACTCCAAGCATGCACGGAAGACACAAAGACCTGGATGACTTACATTTACTTATTTTCTGCGACTAAATTCAGACAAAACCAATGTTATTGTGCTTGGCTGGCTCTAAACACCTCAAAATACATTATCTAATGATATAGCTACTCTAGATGGCATTGCCCTGGTCTACAGCACCACTATAAGGAATCCGGGAGTTATCCTTGACCAGAATATGTCCATCACTTCCCACATAAAGCAAATTTCAAGGACTGCCTTTTTTCACCTACGTAACATTGCAAAAATAAGGCACATACTGTCATAAAAACATACAGAAAAAAACTAGTCCATGCATTTGTTGCTTCTAGGCTGGAGTATTGCAATTCCTAATTATCAGGCTGTCCTAACAAGTCTCTAAAGACTCTCCAGATGGTCCAGAATGCAGCTGCACATGTACTGACGAAAAATAGAAAAAAGGGATCACATTTCTCCCATTTTAGCTTTGCTGGACTGGCTTCCTGTAAAATCTACAATATGCTTTAAAATTCTTCTCCTCATCTAAAAAGCCCTTAATGGTCAGGCACCATCATATTTTAAAGAGCTTATAGTATCTATTACTCAGCTATAACACTGCGCTCCCAGCATGCAGGCTTACTTGTGCCCACCTAGAGCCTGATTCTGCTTGAGGTTTCTTCCTATTAAAAGGAGAGTTTTTCCTTGCCGCTGTTGCCAAGTGATTGCTCAAGGGGGAATGTTGGGTTAAAAAGTATGGACTAGACCTACTCAGTGTGAAAAGTGCCCTGAGATAACTTCTGTTGTGATTTGGCGCTATAGAAATAAAATTGACTTGACTTGACTTGACTAAACCTGGCACAGATACCAGGTAGAAAACAGATAGAAGACAGGAATGCTGTTTTATGTTAGTTGTCGCCTGGTACAATCTTTGATCTCCTCAAAGAGTCTAAAGTATCTGTCGTGTTGCATCTTTCGTCCTGGTAAACAGAGCAAGAAAATTGCTCGCTGTTTAGATCCCAGTGGAAGAGGAGAAATTACAGAGAGTGATGTGCTTGGTTCAATACAACTATGATGAAATCATCTTTGGACTTTCATTTCTGATGATTCCATTATTTGGTGCAAAATGCAGTGGAACTACTTCTGTGTGGTGTAGATTTTTAGAGTTATAAAAATCAATAATGGCACACAAGGAGGAGTTGAGACTATGGGCTAGAAAATTACTTGATACAGTACACCCTAAACATGCTATTAAATCCTCAGTTCATGGTCAGTGCCTTAACCCCTAAGTCACAAGGGAGCTTTTTTTTAGAGAGCAAGTACAACACATTCCTTACTGACCAATTATTTGAGTGCTGATTTAAAATTATAAGTATCAGAAATGATAAGAGTATTTATAATTTAACATTTAAACTAAGATATCATGCCTTGCTTGGCTAAACAAATTTTAAAAAGTCACATATGAGCATTACTTTATAGGTGCAAAGGTTCTGTTTGGCTAAACATGCAGATATATGCTAGAAGCATGTGGCATGTCATCCACTTTCTCTAGAAGTCACTGGTGAAATAATAATGAGTTAAGAGAAGAAACTCCAATGTTGTACTCAGTGCTTGTACTAAAGGAAGGCAAAATAAATACAAATAGCAGCGGTAAAAAGATATGAAAAAAGCAAATGTTATAGCCAAGATTTTAGAAACAATAAACGTCATGAGTTCAAATCTCAGCACAAAATGTCTCTCCATTTTTGTTGTGAAAAATTCTCCCTTAGAAAATCTGTACATGCTATTTATATATTTTATTGGCTTAGATGTACTGAGTCTATACTAGAATCAGACAATAAATACCGACTGTGTGTGACTGTTAATTTAAAAATGTTAACCCCCTCCCCCATCCCTCCAGTCCCAAAAACCACAGAACAGACACAAATGAAGATCATTTGTTCAAATACAAATCTACAGTTTACCATTGCACTAGTTGTCTTTGTGTTTGTTCCTATTTAGAGACTGCAGATGGAAATTATTATCCAGATGCTACAAAATTTAAACTGTTATACCCACCAATTGCTGGAGTGGAATTATTTGGAGTAGCACCAAAATGTGCAGTCGGTCAAACACATTATACGTGCAGGATACCAAACTGAGGAACATTTCTTCTTGGCCCAAAAGTCTGTCCGTTTAGATACAGAAGCACACACTTGGATCCAATGACCTCTGACTTAAAGGTAAAAGGATGTTAAGAGGATAAAAACATGTTCAACAAACATGCTCCCACAGGAGGAATATGTACAGTTTTGTTTTTCTTATCAGATACAAACAAATTGCCCAACCTGGATGGACCATCCTCCTTTCCTTGTCTCTTAAGTCATAAATTTCTCCTCTCTTTCTTTTAAATGCACAATAAGTGTCTGAATTGGTCAGAAAATGCTTTTAAATGTGTAACTATATATATATATATATATATATATATATATATATATATATAGAATGTATATATATGTATATATATATACTGTATATATATACTGTAGGTATATTTTCCTATCGAACCTATGTTGATGTTAACTCCCAAGAACAATGCAATTAGTTTGATATTATTAAAACTAAGCTTCAAAACATGATAATTATAAGTCACACATATTATTGCATTTAATTTAATTTAATTTAATTTAATTGATATTTACCATTGTAAGTGTTTTATTTAGCTATGGTTCCATTACTACGATAATGATTTCTTAAGATTTAATTACAGATTAGGAAATTAAAGTTTATTGATTTTATTCTGTACTTTATATGCATAATCAATATCACAATTTCTAAGGGCTTTGTCATGATGTGTTGATAAAATGTACACTGGCAACAAAAATGAGTGAATATTTACTTTTTAAGCATGCAATTTTCTGATCAGAATAAATGATCCCCCTTTTATTTGAAGGTCAGTTTTTCTCTCCACACAAAGGAAGAGCTAATGATCCTCTTTGTTTCAAACAAATATATAAAAATAAATATAAAAACGGTGCTCTTCTTCTGTTTTTCTTTGGCTTGCTGCTGGCAGTTGCTTCTCCTGTTTTCTCTCAGCCTTATCAGCCATGATGGCCCACGTTGCATACCGGGTGTTGTCTTGTTCATTTTTCCCTGAGCGATACAATCTTCAGAAAGGAATTCTCAACTAAGAAGAAAGACTGTAAAGATGTCTAATCCACAACTTATTCTTAATTAACAACTTTTCTGATTAATCTAGAGCTCCAAACATTCAGCTCTGCAGCCTGCCACTGAATGCACCTAGTCTGAGACACCTCCCTGCTGCGTGTGTCCACCATGTGGCCTCAGCTAGTCTGTGACTGGACTCACTCTCCTGAAGAAGTGCTGAATCAGAGCTCATCACTGAAAATGCAGTGCTTCTCATCTGGCTGTCACTCTGCGTGACCCAAGGATGCCCGAGTCTGCTTTGCCTTGCTTGGCACTTTCTGAGAGGCTTACCTCATCATTAGCCTTTCATCATCACAGAAAAAGACAGAGCTATTCATAATAAAATATTTATTGGCTGTAGTTAGAGGCTGTAGTGGTGGCCCCTCATTGCATTATTTGACTTGTTTTTGATAACATTGATTCATTAATTTATTCATTCTGTGGGCAATAAGTTGCTTATTTAATTTATCCATTCATTTTAATTGAATATATGAATATATGCTTACTTTTTATCATTCATTCCTATCCCTTGGTAGTTAGATAAATATCTTGATTTATAGCCAAGTTGTTGTATCTGTGTACCCTTTATCAGAAGTTGGAGGTTCCTGAATTTAGAGTTTATGACTTTCAGATATAAGACATATTCATTTGATTTAAAGATCCCCGCCACACATGGATTAAAACATGTAAAAAGACTCTGTTTGGAGAAATATTGTGTGTCTAATATGTTTTTTTCCCCCAAAAAAAGTCTAATTACCATGTTAAAATCCAAAAAAAAAATGACATCTACATCTTCTCCTTCTCCCTTATTAAAAATTCCAGAGTCTATGAATATGCAAATATATTTCATTTCAAAAGTTTACTACTTCCCCAAAGATCTCTCTCTACTCCACTGTAAAGTACCTTGTCAGTGTTTGTACCCTGGAAGCTTCAGGTTCCACAGCACATTTGTGTAGGTTGAATATCAGACCAGGATAGGCTCCAACTATTTGTGAGGTCATAAAATATGCTCATAGGCCCGCCCCTTAAAACAAAATTTCTAATGAGCTCATAAAAACGTTCCACTATTAGCAGATGAACGTGAAAACAGCCTTCTAGTGTCAAACTCTGCACATACATAATTCTGCACAGTGAAGCTCAAACATTCAGACAAAGGAACAAGAAGAAAAACATATTTTTGAATAGAGGGGTACTTCACTTTTTCCTCCTCATTAATTATTAATGAATTAATCAGTAGAGGTGAAGCCGCTTTCAACTTTATGAATGCTTAATATTAATTTCCAAATGTAATATTCCCTATATAGGAGCCACCTACAGTATGTGTACTTTTTATTAATACTAAGCTTAGTCTACTTTGCTGAAATCAGAGTTTAAAGATGGAACTGCTGATGCAATGTGACAAATGATTCTAACACCTCTAACGGAAATATATTTGGACTAAATAACATCACAAAAACTGTGTAGGCTGATCTCGACAGACAACAGAGCTTATTTACATTCCAGCAGAAAGTCACCAACGAAGGCCAATCATTGTAATGTAAATGTATAACCTTTGTTACACTTCCCAGGAGAGCGCTGATCTCTATCATTTCACCCCTCGTCTCTTCATACAACTACACAATTTCTCTGGTGTACTGTATAGCGCAATTCAGATCAATAGCAAGCGCCATGTGTGACTACATCTCAGCGGCTCTTTGATATGGTCACAAGGGAGCTCCGGGGGCAGGTTAAAAGCATGGAGGAGAAGGAAAATAAGCTATTCTACCAACATGACTAATATAATTTCATTTGTTCCAAAGTGCTGCATATTCATTTTGAAAGACGAAAATACCACATGTTGTTTCAAGTCCAACGTTTCTAATAGAGACACTTTCTTCACCTCAAAGGCTATACTCTACAGACAAGAATTAGCTTCAGAAATATTGCACTCTGAACTGCACTATGGTTGATCATTAGAGAATATAGAAACTCATTTTAAAGTTTAGTTTGCTATCAACTAGATCTTGAGCTATTTGCAGAGGTTGTTGTCTTCCTCCTTTTATCTTCCATGTGCAGATTAAAGCTGACCAACAACTTTAATTCTGAGGGCAGGAAAAAGGTGGATTGATCAACCCAGGTGGGTTTTTCTTCACAGGTGACGGTGAGGATGGTGAAACTGTCTGCTGCTGAGAGGAATTGGCCAGTTTTTTTTATTGTACCCGAAGTAGAAAGGAACTTTTTTAACTACGGTGGCAGGGGAGCTAGAAATCAAAGCCCTCAATTTCTTGCTCAGTCTTCTTTCAGACTCTCACCTGTGGCCACACACTATGGGTAGTGACTGAAAAAAATAATATCGCTGACACAAGCAGCCAAGTTGAGATCCCTCCACAGGGCGGCTGGTCTCACTCTACATGAGAAAATGAGCAGTTCAGCAAACAGAAAGCTTTTGTTCCTTTTGCACTAACTGGAGCAAGCTGAGGTGACTCAGGCTGTTCCACCTTGTCTACAGGGCAGACCCAGAAAACAAAGGAGGGGTTACTGATCCCCCAGGAAGAGTTGGAGGAAGTTGAGAAAGGTCATCATGGCTGCTTTGCTCAACCTGTTGCTACTGTGACCTTGAAAAGTGGCTCGAAAGGCCACTTTGATTAATGACAAAATTACAATTAAGTAAAATCTGTCTGGTGTGATATGATAATTTAAAACAGATGAGATACTATTATTCAAACATTCTGATTTGTCTAATGAGAATATTATTCTTAAGATTGCAATTTCTTACTATATACTTACTTAGTTATACTAGTTATTTTCATTAAAATTCATCTTCATTGTATTAATTCTTTAAAATAAAGAAAATAACAACAAATGCCCATTGCAAACGTCCAGAGGCTCCTTATTTTGTCCGATCAACAGCTAAAAAAACATACAAAAGCATTAAATCCTAACATTTGGGGAATCTGAAAAGTACAAATATTGGGCATTTGTAGTTGATTCATTATTAAAGGGCTATTCCAGATTTTTTTGTATTATACTTTCATGGGGTTAGGGGTCTAACAAGAGGCAGACTGCAAAATAGTTGTCTGAGCTGATGCAGTACAGATATCCCGACTTTTTTGGCCTTGGTATTTTTTAAGTCCCCTAAAACTGGATCCTACTTTTCCCATAATTCAACCAATAGCATCTTTTCATTAGAACCTTCCTGCCTGGTAAACACCTTCAAAGTCTTTCAAACGCCATTTTGTAACGCAGAATAGTAGTAAAATTACCTTTGTATGTAAAATGTTGTGGTGTGCCCCTTTACAAGTTAATCATATCATGATGGTTACGCAATTATTTTTTTGTTCATCAACTTATTTATTAATCAACTAATTGTACCAAAATGACCTCACTTTGTAGCATCACACCTCCACACAACTTGAACCATAAAACTAGAATTCAGAGCCATGAATGCAGTCATGTCAGCACGAGTAACATCAGCACATTGCACCACACCCCGTCACTGTGCTAAGAAGAATAAAAAGACATCCGCTGATCAGGCTGCTGTTTTGTTCTACAGCACCAGAACTCGAGGGCAGACTGGCGGTCGCGGGTTATCACCCAGCGTCAACAGCACTCACCGAATGCAGATATATGACCGTTCAGAGACCGACGTGTGGGAGGAAGCGGAACAGGGCAAAAGAAAGAAGAAGTAGCGAGGAAGACCAGCAGTCTGAGCCTCAGGGACGTGTGACTTAATGTTTTCTCTCTGTGGGTGGAAGGTCAGTGAGGCACACTGGCTCTGTTTTAATGTTTCTTATCCAGTACACGGCTGCTATCACAGCTGCATTTTTTCCTCCTTTTGTGTAGATAGAACATCATGGGAGTGCAACTAAAATAGACACAACAGAAAGACTAAGACAGAGTTAACTCAATCAGACAGCCCCAACTCCTTAACTCAGCTTCCTCTGGGAGTTAAGCCCAAGACATTTACTCTACGTTGTTGCAGTGCTAAATTCACTTTTTATTATTTATGACTGTGCATTTTAAACATGTGTCGTTATGCTCCAAGAAGGGTTGCTTTAAGACTTTTTCATAAATGTTTGCCACTGAAATGTTCATTTTTAAGCTACAAGATATCAAGAGCACATGAGGGACCAGCCTGTACCTGAATGTACTCTTCATACAGTAGTTTATAACAAAGGCTTGTCACAACATCAAGTACATGTTGATCTCTATTCTCTTCTTGCTTTTATTAATCATTTAAAACACAATGTCATCCCACCAGATTCTCATTATTCCACCTCAAAGCACATTTCTTCTTCTAAAGTTCTTAGGAAAGTACTCGAAGCCCTCAACTGAGTCCCCACAAAAATTCTGTAAAATCGTGAAAAAAGTGAATAACAATCTGAACAATAGTCCGATAACACACCCTCCCACAGCTCGGAGTGTCCCTATCTCCACCGTCTCATAAAAACTTAATGCGTCCAAGCTCTTAAAACCCAGACAAGGAGAGGCCATTTCAGTAGCAGAGAAGTTCAATTTCACTCCAAAACCATCCCAAGCAAAAAACAAGCTTTCCTTTTCCACAGCCACTTGGCAGAAAAGTGAAATCCTATTAAATCTTTCAGCAAAGCTTCCAAAAATATTGTGAGGAAAGTGTCCCAAGTCACACTTCTTCCTGTCTGCTAAAACAGATCACTGTCCACTTTCCTGGAAAGGCTATTGTTAGCAGACACTGACATGACGTCTGGGATGTCACTGCCACTTCACAACCATCTCGAGGATACAAGAAAACATATTTTCAACTTTGTAAAACTAGTCTACTGCATCTTTTAAGCTACGCACACTGACCAAATAGATTTCTCAGCAGTGAAAAGGAGCTGCCGTAGCCTCTTTAAAAAGGCCCGTCACAACAAATCAATGAGTCTTCTGACAACCCCAATACGATTTTACAAATCATCACTGTAACAGAGAGAAAAACGAAAAAAGACTGGAAGGGAGTCTCACCTCTCTCACAGGTACTATCCCAGAAGCCAGTGCCAGTGCAGTCACACACAAAGCGGTTCCATCCTTCCTTACACACCCCGTTGTTCTTGCAGGGCTTGCTGTCGCACTGTTTCCCCGTCACTTTACTACACGAAGACTTGATACCCGTCACGTTCTGGGACACAGCTATCTGCCGAATGTCCTTGCTGCGTCCATCGATGAACAAATCCCGGACGCAGCCCACGTAGCCATAGTTCAGCATAGCAGTCCAGAGCTCAGTGGGGAGCACCAAGCCCACCCGGTTGTCAGGCAGGCCACCCAGATAAAGGTCCCCCTCCAGGTCCAAGATCTCATTTTCCCCGCTGGCTGTGAAAGGACTCCGGCGGCTGTTTACTGAGATAATGCCTGCAGCGGGAAAAAATCAATTATTAAATACTGGCCAGACACTAAACTGCAAAAAAATGTACAGATCATCATGTCATGTAATCTTCTCCAATAATGTTTTTTTTTTATGCTGGCAGACTGAGATATTGAGATAATGTCACAGTTGTTGCATTTTCTCAAATCAAGTGTGATGTTTTCTGTAGTAACATGATCTGCTATATTTTGCTTGCTGCCAGAGAACAGCACTTCTCTCTGCTAAATTCCTGAAATAACAGCAACAGGAATTCAAAACAAGTGACCTTTATTGCCCTCAATTTACAGCTCTTGGCACGTACACATAATTGATATTCTAAGACTTAATACAAATTACAATTTCAAACAGAATGTGGGACTAACGGCTCCTTTTTGTTCGTCAAAGTGAGGACAGAGGTGAAAATGACTAGATTTTTGCTTGCTCTTCCACTCTAGCCAAAGCGCACCGACAGCACATTTGTAAAAGAGGCTGACAAAAATAGCAAAGTACAACTGTGTCTGTGCATAGTGGGGGTCTGAGTGGGAGGAGGTGCTAAGCAATGTTTGGAAGCCAAAATTGCACTGATCACTGACTGTAACACTCTCTTCATGGCTACTGATATTTGAGTCACAAAAATGACGCAATGGGGGGCAGGAAAAAATAAGCTTGAATTCAGCAAAAAATACACTTTACTGGCACAAGGACACTGATAGTATACACGAGCACAAGAGCCCCAATACTGTGTGTGTGCTCCCATGAGACAATTAAAGCTATTATCAGAGGAACATGTTATAATGTTCTAAATGTGCATTTAACCCCAAATTAATAGTTTTATGGAAGGACCCCATGGTCCAAATAATTATGGTTCTAAAATTATATAATAATTACCAAAACAAATAAAAACACATACAAAAAAACTCTGTCACTGGTGCATTTGTATTGCTAAGGTATAGTGACAGCATACCCCCTCATTTATATTCCAAGCAGATAAAAATACACCACAGACAAAATCATTAGAGACATTACGTGTGATCTCAGCCAGACTCTATAAACATGAAAACTGTTTAATTCATCTGTTCTTTTTGACTCAAAAGACACAAACAAAAAGATTGAAATATCTTTTTTTTAAGTGATAAAATTGAATCAAAATGAATATTACAAAGAGGAAATCTAGTATGATTCTCAAAATGAAGAAAATTGATAAATGAAAGGTTACAGACACATTTACATCATCAGGAAAACAGGCCTATAATTCAATTTGCATGATGACTTAAGCCATTTTTTATTGTCGAACCTCTCAATACATATGGCGAATAATTAGATTATGCTTTTAAATATATGAAGATAATTAGAGGAGGAAGAAAAAGATTGCTTTGTACAATCATCACCTCTATCGGCATCTCTCTAACAGCCCTTACTGAGGTCAAGAAAACAGAAAAGAGATGTAAGGATCACCTTTTCCACATAACCCAAATTTAGCTTGTCTGAAAACAATGTAATCTGAGCTCTCACATTTTACTTGTGTTACATTCACCTTGCAGCCAGACAGGGAGATTCTAGCAAGAGCTCTTTGTGGCCACGGAATTTAATTCACTTGCAACTCCCATTAACATTTCACTCCAGCCACAAGTGTGATTATGGCTGTTCTTAACCATCCCTCAGTCTGGTATCCATATATCTGTCTCATTCCTCTTTTTCCCTGTGAAAATCCTACTTTCTACCCTGCTATCGCACTGGGGGCTGTGCTGGTGATTAATCAAAGCAGTGAGCTCTGACACACGACTAAATTGGCTGCTCTAACCTGATATATAACACAGGCTGCGGCGCAGACTAACACACCCGAGTTCTCCGGAGGATCCCACCTAATGCAGAGATTGTGTTGGGCTCAGAGCTCAAGGCAACACAAGTTTCTAACCTTTTCTGTAATATAATCTTCTTCTAATACTTTCTGTGTATTTGGCCATGTTTTCAGGTCAGAGGACACACAGATGGAAGCAGCCGAGGAGAAATAGAGTCAGTAACTATCTAGAGAAAAGTACGACTCTATCCTGACAATAAATCATCTCTGAAATTAATATATTGAGGAAGATCCTGTGCTTGTGATGTAGGAAAACACTGAAATAAACACTAACATGATTATTACTTTGATTCTTACTGCTAGTGCAGCTCCATTGTGACAGCTGATGTGAGTTGCAGTGTGTTTTTTTCTTAATCACAGAGTAATTTCCACAAACACAAACATTTCATGGCATTTAAATTTTGGCACGTATTCAGTCTATCAATACTGTAAAATGTTCAACTTTTTCTGGGGAGATGGGGAAAGTACAAGTTAATGATGGTGAAAATCATTTTCTGTTTGACATTTCAAGTGAAAGTTTTCTGTTAGGTCAAGTTTTAGTTTACAACTTATTAATTAGTCAACTCTTCAAGTAAGGCAGTTTAAGCAAATCTACATTTTTACGGCCAGTTATCGAGTAAAAATACTACATATTTATTGGTTACAACATCTCAAATCTAAAAATGTTGCTCCTTTAAAGTTCTTTCATATTGTAAATTAAATGAAGCTTTAGTGAAAGTACAATCATTCTACCTTTATTTATCTATGGGGAGATGTCATTATTTTCTCCTGTTCTTTCCCTCGCTGTTCCTACATTCATACATTCACAATTCCAACATCTTCAACTGACCAATGATCTTTCTTTAACTATTTTTTGCAATTCTGTCTTTCTGTCTTTCAGACCAACTATTGTGCAACCCATCACCACCATGAGCAGAGAGACTCCATCAATAATCTGCTGGCTCCACTCCACCACCACCACCAGCGTCTAGACTCTGATTCTGTCCTGTCTCTTAAAAGCGTACGGGCCTAAATATAATAAAGATGCTTCACATCAATGGAGTTCAGTTGGCAAAATATTTGCATGTTGCTAATATCAATAAATATCGTTATTCACTTTCAAATTACTCTCCTTTTTGAAATATAATTGGGTTTGATAACTCTAAATACTGTTTTAAAATTTAAAAACACTTAGCACTTAAAGGCTCTATTTCATTTTAGACACTTAAATACTAGTTATGTTAGGGGAAAATGTATATATATTAACTACTGTGATAATGAAAACAATAGTTAACCTTTATTCCCTAACATGAAGGTCTCCCATCTCAAATAATGAATGATGACACCCTCTCGCTATAAAAAACAACATACGAGCTATGTCCCTATAGCAATATAACAAAAAAGGATGAGTCATTCTTCATTCTGTATTTCAGGATATATTGTACAGTAGTGTACCTTTATTTTTGGGGGTTTGATTCTCTGTCTAGTAGTTTGTTATTTGCCTTGTCAGCTCTGCCTATTGCCTATAAATTCATATGATGTGTAGCCAAAGGCAACATATTTTTAATTGAGCCAAGAGTTCAGTCTCCTGATTGAAGCCACTCTTTGATTTTATGTGTGTGTGTGTGTGTGTGTGTGTGTGTGTGTGTGTGTGTGTGTGTGTGTGTGTGTGTGTGTGTGTGTGTGTGTGTGTGTGTGTGTGTGTGTGCATGTGTGTGCATGTGTGTGTTTGTGAGAAAGAGAGAGAGAGAAAGGACAAACAGTGATATATTGAGACTACAGTGCCTTCCCAAAGCACCAAGTGATCACAGTTTACTTTAGCGACTTTAATAACCTGTGAAAGTGCTGTTAAACAGAACTCCGGTGTCTACTTTTAGTAATGTGTGTGGCTACAAGTAGGTATTTGCAGAAAATGTGTTCAGTTTTATTCACTGCGGCTGAAGTAGATAGATTCATAAAATGTGTTATAACTCTTTCCTCCCCCCTTTTTTCCCCATTCCGTCATTCATCCTTACCTGAGCGACCATCTCTCTGGATGTCCACATGGTGCCACACGCCGTCATTCACCTTAGCCTGCGTGGCTTTCACCTTGATGGTGCCGGAGCCCATGTCCAGCAGCAGGTACAGTCCTCCGTCCAGCAGCTCCACTGCAAAGAAGTCCACCTTGTTGTTCTTTTGGCCCTTTGCGTCCCGTCTGTCTTGGGGCTTGCCGTGGGTGAAGAGTATCAGTCCGTTGGGTTCAGACGTGCGGAAGTCGAAGGAGATGGAGCCCACGCGCTTGGTGTTCCATTTCGGCAAGGCCAGGTATGAGTCAGGGGTCTCGAAGTTGATGGGGTCAAGGGTGGGAACGTTTTCGCACTTAAAGACCACGTCGCCCTGGAGTTTCATCTTGGGGTCCACGATGCGGGCGAGGCGAGACAGCTCCAGGCGGATATCATTATTCTTGTACACAACCTGGGGGAAGAAATACAAGTGTTAAAGACTTCCTATTAAAATATATACCATGCATGCAAGTGTAAAATTATACCTCGTGTTTTAAAGTGTTTTGTTTGTCTATTTTAGTGTGTCTACAATGTATCTCTATAGGATAATTTGCCAGAGCCGTAATGATTGAAAAATATTTATTTCTCTGTGAATGAATTGCGCTCCATTGCAAAGTGTAATATTATAGCATCATACTCTTCACAAATTGCTGATTTGAGGGAAGCTGATCGATAAAACTAATATCTTCTAAAGGTGGGTATGGTCCAATTTGTTTTTTTCAGTCATTTTCTATTTCAACTCCAATTTATTTCCACAATGAAACGGAGATTGTACACAAATGCGTGACAGAATTTAGGTTTGATTGCACCTCTGCCAACTGAGTGAAGTGTGAGAAGCAATGGCTATATTATTATTAGTGAGTCATTCCCTGTATTGTTCAAAAAAAGGTATTTGTTACACACAGGGGTATCTGTGACCATGTGAGAATATACCCAGCATCATACCTATTTACCCACAATAAATTCACCCCAACCCCCTAATCCATAAAAGTAGAAATCAGCTTTACATTATAGTCAAATACAGTGAAATACCACAGAAAAGGAGAGCAGAATATTGTCAATTGGAATCCACTGAGGCGGAAAATTAATGTTTTTTTTCTTTTCTTTTCTTTTCTGGGGAGGAAGACAGGCTTTTTCTTGGTATATAAGGCAGTGTGCACGCAGGAAACAGCAACACTGTTAGAGGGATCGCAGCTGTCAGCAAACAGATTTTACTGCTGTGGGATTACCGATAATCCTGGAAGATTTGACAGTAAATCAACACAGGTGACCCGAGCGCCGAGGAGAACTGGAGAGGGGGAAAGAGAGAGGGGGGGAAAAAAACGGAAGGAGAGACAGACGAGCTGGTGGGAATAAGGGCAGCAGAGAACTGTGTGAAAAAAGAAACGTCAGGAGGCAAACGGGGAGAAAAAGAAGGAGAGATCTCGAAGATTAAATGCTGTAATGCCAGTGTGTGCCACTTGCTTTCAAAATATGCTCGTGTTTATGTTTGTGTGTGCGTACCCGTCTATGTGCAGCGCAACACAAACATAGTGACGCAGCTGTCTGCGTGGTTAACGATTAAACTTAATCTCCTGAACATGACACACAACAAAATAATCACCACACACTTTGTCAAGCTTTTAAATCTACAGATAATGCAGTACAAAATAATGATGATGTTCATTCCATTTTAAACATATGAAAGCTTGGCTACCTGCTAAAGTAAATGATCATAGGAACACAATAATATGACTCATGGCTTGAGTGATAATCTCTGTTAGTTCTAGTAAATCATGGCACAATCTAGCTCTCTGAATATTTTCAGTCAGCACAAGCAAGATGATTTGAACCCTTCCAAAAATCAAATTTGACTGAAATGTTTATAAACACTGAATGAAAACCTGAAATGACCATCAACATCAAATGAAAAAACAGAACTTACTAATTATACTCCACAGAGATGTTGCAACTGCCCTGCAGCTCAAAACTCGAACAACCATTTAGATTACACGGATCTCTCACACTGATGTTTTTATGTGTTTTCTTCTGGAGCAAAATACCTTGCATTCCACTTTCACTGAGCTTTTAGACTACTCTTGGGCAAGAGAACAAACTGAATATTACATGAAAGGAGAAAGAGAGAAGAAAAAGATGCTTTAATGCTGCTCATTTGCAATGGATAACTTTTTTTTTTTTTTGTGATGGTCACTGTGCACTCCTTAGATGTAAATCGCTCAAACTTGCCAAAGTTCCGAGGCACTCTGTCTCCATCTTTGAGACATATCAAGTAGACTTTTCACTACATAGAAAGAATAATTAAGCTCTGTGATTTTTCACTATACAAGGTTTCCTTTAGGCAAATCAGCATGTTCTTGAACTGTGAAAAGTGCCGTTTGTTTCATGAAAATGTCTTTGTTTGCCTCACAGAGAAAGTCTTTACAAACGCTCTGCAGCAGTGCAATATTATTCTGGGACCCACTAATATTACAAATCAACCAACCCGATCTGTTTTGGGATTATGATTTTGTCTGCAGCCTGATCAATAAGGTAATTGAAATGATGTTATAAAAGAGGAACTGACTACAGCAGCTACGTGTACCTCATCTTTTTCCTTTGTTATGGCTTGCTTTGCTACGCTATACTTCTGCTTATCAACAGCCTTATGGGGTCCATTCATAATGCACGCACAGGGGACTGTAACGACTCCATAAAGCCAAGAAGCTCCATCTCTGCTGCGGGATGGTGTATCGATTGGGCCTGGTAAGGAAACAAGGAGAGCGGCGAGGGGAAAGGCGGGGGGGTTGGAAGCGAATGTGCACGCACAGACACACACACACATAAAGACAATCTTCTTCCTAATCTACTTCAGATCAGTGCTCATGTACTATTGGCCCTGGCCACAGCTGCTGTCAGCTGCTGATTTAGCCCCAGTGTTAATGAAGAGGCAGGGTAATTCCACTGAAGTGGAGAGAAGATACACACACAGACACAAGGTGGTCATGAAGCTTTGCAGAGGAGACTTGAACACACACACAAATGCAACTGCACTCTGAAAACATTGTGCAGATTAATGTAACAATAGAGGATGAGTAAATATTAGAAGTGGATGAGTGACAGCACTGGTGAAACAAAGGGTAGAATATTCAGTCATCATTAGAGGGAATCAATATGGGCCTAAATTACCATTTTACGAAGACTGAGATGTGACAGTGCACTGATATTAAAGGATTAGTTCATGCTAATCACTAACAACATATTTTCCCACTCACATCTACTGCTATCAAGCTTTGCAGATATCTTCTATGTACCTGGGTTTTGAAATATATCCACCGCTGAAATTTCTGCCTTCATTTCAATGAAATGAAGGTGAATGGCATTCAGGAGAATTACTTTTGACATACACAGCAGTAATATGTTAGGAACTATTTTCTGCTCGGCTCACAGCGAGGTCTGTGGATTATCCTGAGTAACTAGGATGTTCTTTTATAGTAAATTGTTTCGCAATGAGCTATACAAATGAAATTCCATTCACCACTATTGTATCGGGGTGGCAGGGGTTTCAGCGGTGGATATCTCAAATCTTGGCCTGTCTTGACACATAAAACCAAAACTCTATCACTGGAAACTGTTATAAAAATAAGTATATATTTTTGTAATTTGGGTGCAATGATCCTTCAATTTGAAAAAAAACAGTAAAATAAAGTGAAGGCTGCAAAGCGTGTTCAGCCGTGCCATAGGATACACTCCTCTTTGCAGACAGTGAGGCTTGACTCTCTCTCTGCTCATACTGCTGCTGCTTCACAGCTCAAAATGCCAGACGCTACAGTTACAGCCCCACACCGACTTCCACCGCGGCGTCCATGAAGCATGTTGGCTCAGATTCTTAGCTACCACCTGGGGAGACAGTTTGCCTTCGCCACGCTCTACTTTCTAAGTGTTAAGATGTATGTACTGCAGAGAATGAGAGCCTTGAAAGCAAAAATCAACTATATGTACACAGTAGGTGGCCGTTTTTTCTCAATTAATCCGTTTCCTGAGACATCAAACTGAAATAGAACTACCAAACACACTGCAGCTAGAAAATATATGACTAAGTGTTGTATTATTAGATTGTCTCTGATTCCTCTCTGCAGCACAATGATCCTTATTCAGGACTATGACTATCTCAGCCCACCTTGAGTTTACACATCATCATCGATTTCAACTCTCCAAATGCCCAAATATTGAATCCATAATATTTAAGGCAGTTTCATCCTTGGATGAACTTTAATTTCATAAATTTCAAGTTTTCTGCCGGATGAAACTCTGATGATCACAACCGCTGCATGTATATTCCCAGTCCATTACCTCCAGGCTGGTTATATTGCTTGTGGCATAAGTCTGCTCTGCTGTCTCTTGCCTTGTAGAATTAGAAAAACTCATTTGAGTGTTTTTAAGTCATATTAACATTATTATAAAGCACCTATAATTAATTTTATGTTTCAAGTTCTTAAGATCTTATTCTTGTTAGGTTTTAACAAGCTCAGCAAGCTTAGCATTAAAACAGTCACTGAAACACAAAAAAACATCCAATGCAAATGGAGATAGTTTCCAAGAGGAAACAAATCTATCATGTGATATTTTAGATGATCATTGGCCCGCATAGAAATTTTGAGGTCAGTAGCAGCCAGCAGCTTATCTAATGTTGCTGTAAGCACAGATTAATAAATTAATATTTAACTTGCCAACAAGATCGAATTTAAGCTGGTAGTTTATTTTTCTTTCTGCGTCAGGTACTAAAAATGTTATTCAGTTAGCCAGCATTGTTACAGGAGTATCCTGATAGTCTGTATTCCACTGTGTGACCAGCAAATTATCTCCAGCAATGTGTATATTTAGCTTCCTTCTTTAAAGTTAGTGTAAGATCATCTCATAAGTACGACAATGAAGTCTAATACTGCACAGTCCTGACAACAGAGAGCTTGAAATACACAAGGAAACGAGGACAAGTTATTTCCTGTAATTACATCCTCTTACTTTGTAAGTAAAGGTTTCTAAATGGATCCGAAAAAGGCCTCAAAAATGGAAGATTAAGAGTTGACCTTTAAAAAGAGTATGACTTACAAAATAGTTTTAAAACATTATCGCTCTCATATGCTATCAGTTATCATAGGTGTAACTGGAGTCTACAATTTAAAAATATCTTTCAGAAAACTTATTTTATAGTATTATATAGTGCAGGGTTTACAATTACCCAGAATTTAGGATACAAATGTATGTACAGTATGAGGTGTCACAGAGAGCGAAACAAATAATGTTTACAGCGTCAGAGATTAACCTAGAGGAGGTGAAGGTGAGAGGTGAAGGCCTTCCATTAAATTCTGAGGTTTGTACCATCCATCATTGTTTGGCCCTGTGTGGGAACATTAAAAAAAAAAGGTAAATAACTAAAGGACAGGGTGACATTTGCATTTGTATTGGAGGGGAAAACAAGCTTCGCCTGAACATACTGTGTTGACAAACACAAAACTGATGATGACACTTTACCTCTCAAATGCCAAATATTGGTCTCTTGCCCTCTCCTTCTCACATACTCATCATTCTCTTGATCTACGCCCATTTCAATGTTTTGTTTTCTCCCACCAGTTAACACTCACTTCACCTGTACCTGTCTTCTCCTACCTTCTGTCCCTCCCTATTTTATTTAAATATTCCCACTTTCTATTCTCATATATTTGCTTCCCCGCTTGTTACTCATCACCTCCTGCATACAGCTCCTCCTCCCTCGGCAGAGCACTTGATGACAGCGCATGCCCCGGCCGCCCCCACGGTCTGACACAAGTTGCCACTACACAGCTCCAGTGCTGCAACGGGTGCCCCATGATGCCGGATGGAGGGGCTGGATAGCGTGAGAGATGATGGAGGTGGGGGGGAGAGGGAGCGGGTGCAGAAAGCACTAGATGCATGGCACTGCAAAACATCAGGCTGACTGGAGAGTGAGCCGGGTGGCTGCCCACTGGCCCTCAGTCACGTGACATGCGGTAGCCCACATGGCAAAACACGAGCGTGGGCGGCGCATGTGTGAGAGTGCTGTGTATGGATGACATCCCATGTAGCCTACGGGGGAAGATGAGTGCAGTGGAGACCGAACTAGAAAGAGGATGTGATGGCAGCACGTAACATCTCTTTTGTTGTCAGACACAGGGAAAGGGAGGTATTCGCTCGCTACAGCATCACATGCCTCCATTTCCTTATTCATCAGCTCTTTCAAAAGTGATGCATTTCTTTATTTTCTTCTTTTACCTGATGGGTGAAGAGAGACCAAGATGCACCAACAATCCTGCCTCAGTAGTCTCTGAAGTGCCTCAGCCAGACATTACCAACACATGCAGTCAGACAGAAATACTGACGCACTTGGATCTGAGCAATGGGCCAAACTCATCTGAATCATTCCCTCATTATCTGGGGATATTGAATCCAAAGAAAGAGGTGGAGGGGGCAGGACGGAATAAACGGTATGGGAGAGCAGGAGAGAGGCACAGAGACAAAGAGATGATACACATATCATCTATTTGGGTTACACATAGTTGACGGTGAATGCAAATACACACGATGAAACACGATGAAAGAGATACTTTGAATGAATGAAGGTATGAAGGAGAGATCACAAGGCGAGTCGTGAGCAGTTTGAATCGTTATGTGTAGCAGATGGCATCATGCCTGCTTAATGGAGCAACATATGATGAACAGTTGAGGACCACACAATACTACCACTATCCGGCCACATGGTGAATCACCTCCATGTTTCTGTCCACCCAGCTCTCCCTCTCAAGGGCCAACTCATGCTGAGTCACACACGACCCGATAATATTAGAAACACACAGAAAACACAACCACCCCGGCATCACGGCTCATGATGAAATCTGCGCAGTCTTTGCATTAAAGCTTCTGCCTCGTTAAAGCTGCACTAATCAAATACTAATCAATAATTTGACATGAACAATGGGTGATAAGACTACATGTAATGTGATATGGGTTGCTTGTAGTGACAAGCCACCCACAGAGAATTATAACCCAGCTCTGGTAGCAGCTTTCAGCTCGTTGTTCTAATTTTCTGACCTGCAATTTACTGTTTTGGTTCAGTCTCACTGCTCTCATCAACCTTGCCTCCAGATGTGTGAACTGTTGTCTTGCAGAGAAACATGACAGACAGACAGACAAATTTAGAGACTAGCTTGAAAACACAGTGGAGCTTTTTTTAGCAGATGAAAGGCAATTATTTTTCTCAGAACATGGTGGAGACCAAAACAGAGCTAAAAGGAGACTGAATATTGGACTTATATTCTTTCTTATACTTACATACTCATCTAATTGCCAGAAGTTAATGTTAGTGTCATTCTGTATCTGCTGAATATGTACTATAATATGTCATGTATGTGTTTTTCTGCTTGTTGTGGAGTTCTGCCCCTAAGAGACCAAAAAAACCTGAATAATGCATCTTTAGCCTTGCCATCTACTAGCGTAAGATTTATATCATGGTCGATATAAAATGATTAACTGTTCAAAGGAAGGTGTAGATACTGTGATGAATCACATAACTTTCAGCACAATGCTTTTGCTCCATTTCAAAATGGCATGATTATCATTAAAGATAATATATGTGAAAATGAACACCATGCCACCGTGGACAGTGGACAAATTGACAGATAAGAATCTCTTGATGAAAATCTTTGTTTGATTTATATTTTTTATATTTTTATCTTTGTTTTGTTCATATGGAACATAGGTCCAAGTGAGGGTAGATGCTCCATAGCTAATGCAAATGTGTGGAGGAGAAAAAAACAAGTTAATCTACTATACCAGTGTACTGTAAAGTAGCTGTTATGTCATGTTGGCCTGTACTGGAGGATGGGTGAGGAAGCTCAGGTGAGGATTAGTTCAGCCCCTGTGAGGGAATTTACTGTGTAACCATGTGTATGAACATACAGAACAACACTCTCTTAACCCTATTAAAACGGCCCTTTTCAATGAAGACATATATCCTAGTCAGAGAAGCACAGCTGTAAATATTAAAATAAATGCCTCAATTCCATTTAGCTGTTTCAGTTTCAAGGTCCTGGTATTGCACATGTTGGCTCTCTTTCATGGCTTTCTGGGACACTTCAATAGACTAGGGTCATTATTAATGCAACTACTAGCTTCAGGAAAACACTTCTCTTAGTCAAAAATACAAACATACATCTCCCCATCACTTCAACATGCTGGATCGAGGAACTTTTTCTAGACAACCAGAATGCAGGTTAACGCATATAAGAAACTCACATTACTGTTCATGCTGCAAATGTGTTAGCAGTGTTAAGAGCACATATAAAAACTATATACAGCTGTAATGCTGGCTTACAGCACTGGCTCAACAGCTCATTTATGTTTAATGCTTTGTGCAGTACTGACATCCATGGCTGTCGTCAAGTGCTGCTATTTAACAAATCCTCCCATGTTGCAACAGAACAAACATTAATGAAATGAAATACAACATAATGAGAAAGATAATTTCCATCACAAGGTGTATGCAGTGATTTTCTCTCTAGCTGCACACCAGGCAAACTATATATTTGTAAATCTACAACAGTTTGATGATACATACACAAATCATTGTTTTAAAAGGGACATCTTCCTTTGTATCGTCTATCAATGTGGCACTTTTTGAGCTAAATTAAACATTGGAA
The DNA here is from genome assembly GCF_963691925.1 of Scomber scombrus. Lineage (NCBI taxonomy): Eukaryota > Metazoa > Chordata > Actinopteri > Scombriformes > Scombridae > Scomber > Scomber scombrus. The sequence goes on from NC_084986.1 coordinate 8,732,357, forward strand.
AACACAGACTCAAAGAAAACAACAAAGTATGTCAGTTTTCAAGGTATTGTTGATGATTACTGTCCACATGCATCTGTAATAGACAAAGTGCCTAACCAGTTAGAGGATGGACGGGAATTAATTAGCCAACATGATAATGACTGGAGGAACAGCTGCCTATATATGTTGTATATGCTTGTACTCAACCACACAACAACATGATAAAGTGAGAGAGAGTAATGGTCTGATGTAAGCTGGCCTGGCTAAATGAAAGGCATATTGGAAGGTGCTCAACTGAACTTGGCAGCACATCACTAGACTTCCTAGCTCATGTCAAAACTGAGAAGGTTGTGATGGCAGAGAAAAACAGCCTGGATGAGAAGGTGGAGAGCGGCCAACCTGAGACACAGTGGCACATTAATGTCCCTAGTAAACTTACAAATGTTATAGAGGCTTACACAGATAAAATGCAAATTTCTGTAGCCATCTGTCCATCAGCTGAGCTAAAATAAGCTTCCTCAGTAAAAAATATCCTCAAGAATGAAATTGCGTAATACCACTTACAAAAGCGGCATATGCAGTAAAATAGTTTAAATTACTTTGGTTAAAAGTACATAATGCATGAAAGAATACATGATATTGTTTTGATAGTGAAATACGGTCAAAATATTCAACCTGTGCTCTACTACAGTTACACATAAGTATATGGTTGTGGATGTGACTCTTTATAAAACTGTTCAGTTTGATGCTGTTTTTCCTTATTTATATTGGTGCAGTGGAACAGTGTAATGCTCACCTGTGTTTCATTCATTTCAGACAAATTGGTGTCAAAATTGTGTGAACTGTTGTGGAAAAAGTGAAAATGTTTTGGGATGTAGTTGGAAGATGATGGTATCAAAACTAGAGCCCCGGTTGAGTTTATGCTAATGATGATTTGATAATAGCGTTTGTTAAATGTATGTAACATAATGTAATCCTAGGCGCTCACTGTAAGCATTGATAAATGAAAGAGAAGCCTGGTTGATATCTGATCCTGGATAAAATCTTCCACCTGTTTCCTCACAGGATAAAAAAGGATCAATCGACATTCAATTAATCATCACAGTGTCGGATTTACCCATTTTATATGATCCATCTGTTGTTGAACTGAAACAAGGAGCTACATGGACTGCAGCAGCACCACACCCAGTTTCACTAATGCTTTAGATTCGGGCCAAAACTACACTCTTACATACAACTGCTGTTGCTGCTGCAACAACATATGATTGCCGCTGGTAACTGCTATTCATGTTTTCAGCTTATAGTGTTGCAGCAGCCACTGCCAGGGCTGTTTGCCTGTGTTGGTTGGCCAGGGCTGCCATGACTGTTTATTCTGGCCAAATATGAGCTTCTTTCCCTTTTCACAAAAGATAACTCTATCTGCCATAACAGAAATATATGGTAACAACTTTTTGGCAGCAGTGCAGTCAGCAGTACATCAATCTTTTCATTTCTACTGAACTGGCCTGTTTTGTTTTTACAGAGCCTTGATTATAATTATTTACTCTAGAAAAAGGAATGGTGAGCAAATTGTAAATAACAGGGCATCTAATATATTTTCTGGCTGTACACATAAGCTATGAGAGCCAGAAAATACATTATAAATGTCCCAAGACAATAACACTTTTTGTGTTTCATCATAAGTAAATATTTTGTTCAGACTGCTGCCCATTGGGAGGCGTTTTAGCAGCACACTCAAGCTAGAGCTACAAATTACCTGTGATAAACTGTGACAAACTGCGGTAAGTGTCATGAGTAAGTTTAAGCAAGGAAAGTCTAATACTTCCTCTGCCAACTCAGCAGCCTTAATTGATAATGCAATAATATTTTCTTCTTCTTTCGCTTCCTTCCAGGAAATGTATGCTGATCTTTCCCCTCCACATCTAAGCAGGTGTCCTGGTTAAATGAATACTAGGAAAGCATTATTTGACGCAAATGCAGATATAATGTTCAGCCCACACAGTCTAGTACTTCAATAAACTAGTCATGCACCTGTTTTCCATCTGTATTGATGGCAGGGGTGGCGGTGCGTGCAGGTGCTAGTGGCGGTTTCTGCTCCCCTACGAAATCCAAGATTTATAAAACAGCTGGTGAGAAGGTGATAGTGGAAAATGAGCTTTTGAACTCTCTTGTCATCGAAATGAAGACACTAAGCTACAATGAAATTGTCTTGCTGGCTTGAAACAACTTCTCATCTGAGTGGATTGAAGAGTCCAAGAGGCTCCTATTTGAAAAACTGTCTTGCACAAAGGCCCAAAGAAGGACCTTAACAACATCAAGGCACGTTTGAAAGCGCTTAATGAGTACAGAGAAAATATTCCCAGTTTTGTTTTGCACTAGTTGGATGAGCCTACACCTGTCCAGTTTGGCAGGATGGACGCCTTGGTGCTGCTTAGCAGAGCAGAGCAGTTTAACTTAGAAGTTTCTAGCTTGAGGAGGGCCCTGGAAGCCCAGGCAAGTGTGAGGGAGAACCTGTGGCAGCTACTGTGGCTAGGGATTTCCGGATGTCAGCAATTGAGAAGTACTGTGGTCCTCCTGGCTTGGACCCAGGGACCAGTCATTCTTAGGAAGGAGAGGTGCAGGGCCAGGCTCGGCTTGCCAGGAGGAGATACAGGATGAAGCAAAAAAAGCACACTACTCCAAACACAATTGTGCAAGCTTGTTTGAAATGAGCAGAGGAAAATTGGCACTGAGAGTAGAATTCAAGTGTTTGAAATGGGAGTTTATTTGCAACTAGATTCTTACCTAATCTAGGTGCTGCAACTTCATGCTGTAAATATTTAATTTAGAAATTGGGCAATGATCCAGTCTCATGTAAGTAAAAAATTGTGATTCGACCTGGAACAGATTCAGCTCGTTTCATGTCAATGCTGAATGTAATGAAGTTGCTTATACATACAATCCACAACTCGGCCGGCAGGGACTTATGTCCATCGTTATTATGAGGCTCGTAAACCCAGAGCTACTAATGGCCGCTAGGCCTGTGGTTCAGAGGGAGGAATTAATCTACAACACTCTGAATACACCTGCAATTCCACATGGGAGCAACAGCCTAGTATTTGCCCGGACAAATTACAGCAGCCAGTAAAGATAGTCAACACCAAATAAACTAACCTAAAATAAAATCATGTTTGTGTCTTGTGGGAGGGATGTGCGTTGACCACAATGAAGCCGACATCCTGTGTGTTCAACAGTCATTCTTAGCTAAACAAGACCTGGAAACACAGGATTCTTTACATTAAAACTGTAATAATACAATAAGACTTCTGACCTTAGCACTAAAATAGGCCAAGACAGGACAGCAGGTGGAGCTGCCATTGTATGGAATAAGAAATATAATCAGCTGGTTAATATGGTTAGTTTGGGTATAGATTGGGCTATAGGAATAGTTTAATATTGAACATGTGTACACTTTGTGAGTGTCGCCAAGATATGAGGATGAATACATCAATAGATTGTCATGTATCACGTGTTTTATTCAGGACAATGCCTCCTCTATGTTGATGGAGCTATGAATGCAGATGTCTCTGATGTTTACTCTTTATTTGCTAATCACTTAATGCAGTGTCTTAATTGCTTTGATGGTGGTTTGATCCTCTATAGTAAGGTGCTTATGGCTGACAACAGCTATATTTATATCAGTGAAGCTTAGCACACAACCTGATGGCTTGATCACAGCAAATGAACAGATGCTGATGCACATCACTCTGTAGATGCCAGGGTGAGATTTAGATGCCATGGGTATATGGCCACTATCAACCATATACCCTTTTCTATATTGTTAAATTTAGGCAATTTACCTATGTTATCATGTATTGGTTGCAACATAAGCAAAATTAGACTGGTCTAACTAACTAATGACTGCCTTAAATAACATTTTTCAGACTGATGCCTTGTTCGGAAGTACTGAACTACTAAAAGATGCCGCTGTGTGTTGTAATTTGAATTTTGAGAACTCACAACATAGAATTATGTTGTTAGTTATGTTCTATGTCGGATTGTATTGTGGAGCCTCTCCTTATATCCAGAAGGCACAAAACATAACACATGCATGAATTGCTACATTGGCCACTTGGGGATTTGAACTCTGGCCCTTTGTATTCCCAGAGAAGGTGATATACTGGCTGCACCACTGAGGAGACTTGGCTCCGCACACGTTCACACAGCCTGAGGAAATGACACCACATGTACATGTGTGTTTCCATCTATTTAAACTTTAAAAAATCACAACAATTTAACTGTCAGGAATAAAATTCTGGGGGAAAAAATGAGTTTATTGTAAAATATTTTAGTGAAATTTGTTTAAAAATGTGTTGAAATAGAAAATGTGCTTACAGCTCAAATTACAGGAACATACTGAATATCACTGCAGACTCACTATTTGACTGATCTGAACACCAAGCGAAACATTAACAAGTATCCAATGTGTGTGATAGTTTTGGTAGTATGTGAATGAAGACGTTAACTTTTTTTGCAAATTTGGAAAAATATAGTGACTTGCAATGAGGCAAACTTTTGTCACAATTCAGTGACTGAAAAAAAATCAGCTCTGTGGGCCATACCCATTTTATCAATCATTATCAAATGTAATGCATTGACTCACACATTAACGTAGAAGTAGAAGAAGAAAACGCTAGTAAAAAACTCAATTCAATTCAATTCAGTAGGCTTTATTAGCATGACATTTGACTTGTGGGGCCAAAGTTCAATTATGATTATGGAATAAAATATCAAGGAATGAAGTTGAAGACAAAGCTGGTATATAGATGTATGTGTAGGTTATCTGATTCTGCCAAAGGTATTATTTCATCCTTATCCAACCAAGTTGACCCACTGGGGCTCCAGCCTGTATGCAAATGTCTGATCATTGCAGAATGTCTTTAGGGTTTTTTTGTGGATTTCTTCTTTTTTTTTTCTTTTTAAGATATATTTATATATTTTTTGTTTACTTATTCTTCTTTGTATTTTATTGTGCTATGTTCTGCCCATGTGGTGTGTCCTTAATAAAGTCTGAATTAAATTGAATTGAATTGACTGGAGTCGCTCCTACCTCTCTGAGGCAGCCCATGAAATTGTTGCTAACTGGAGATCCAGGCAGGTCCGCAGTGCTTGGGCTCCCACCCACGTAGAAGAAATCATCGGAGCCCAGCATGGTGTAGTCTTCCTGGGTATAACCAGTGGTGGTGAGGATCCCATCAACGGAGATAGTCACCTGTTGAGGAGGTAACACATAGCCAAAGCCAAGCCATTACACTCTGGGATTTGAGGCTGTGATGTGTATAAAACACACCTCCTTCCTTGGTCTGCATTCGAAATGAGGTATTTGGACTTTTCTTTAGGTCCCACACTGTAGGTTGGTTTCTCATTTAACCTTTTTATAGAATAATTGTATTCCTTGAAGCGATTGTTTTGGACCAGACAGCGTTTGGATTTTGTTAATGGAATTTTTGCCATAGGATTCACAGGACAGGTAAAGAAAATATGGCAGTGGCATATTTTCTTTATCTTTGATGGGGGTAAGAAAATGGATCCGAGGTTTGGTTCTGAAACTTCAGGTTGGGGTAGGGTTAGTACAAAGTTCAAACCAAGGACAAATTGATTGCACTTGTCTTAGGTTTCGGGATTCATCTGGTAACTGCAGACACACACATATACAGTACACACATACACACAGACGTGCCTCCACTCAATCATACTTTTGCTCTCACACCAACACTCTCACACTCACACTCTCCCATCTCTTGCAGACATCTACATTTATATATCCACACACATGCAAAACAAGGGGAGGCTTTTCACACCACATCAATGTGCAAACCAAGGTCATCACTGTTAGAAGGCAAATTAAACACATTTAATTGGACATGTAAGGGAGTAAGTGAATCAATGGTGCCATACAAAGCTTCAGCAGGCCAAACAGGGTGCAGAGGCTCATGCACAATCAAGAGCCCATATTCAAACACACTCTCAGAATAGCTGATGCTGATCTCTGATCAGGTTTCGCTCAAGTGTCATGGTTGGATTTTCAATGTCACTGGACCAGACCGATAATCCCAGATCAGGATTCTTATTCTTAGAAATGTTATGCATATGGGCCCAGGGGTAAGGGTAATCAAGGTTAGCCAAAACACACAAACACCACTTTCACCAGCATGCTACAAAAACAAACACAGGGAGGGCAGGGTGAGTGATACAGTGATAGATGGAAAGTGAGTGAATGAATTGTGTGTTAGTGGTTATTTTGGATGACAAGGTGAGAGGTCAATGAGGTGTGGGCATGCCATGCGCCATAGTGAGTTGGAAACAACTGTCAGAGCTCCCGCAATAAAGGTTAAGGGTTGCCATTATTTGGTAGTTTCACTTTTAGGGCTCGGTGTCGAGGTCACCATCTTTGCTGGGATTGTGGAAAGCTTCTGTCAGTTCTGGACGACAGTCCTCACAAAAAATGGGGACTTTTTGTGTGAAAAAGTAAAATAAAAAGTAAGTTGCCCTGACAAAGGCAAAGAAGTCAATTATTTTTTAACTTGTTGGAAATCTGCAGTAATGTGGAAAAAATAAAGAGAAAAAAGTAAAAGCCAAAGTGAAAAAAAACAGGATGGGGGATTGTGGGGTAAAGAAGGAGGTTGTTGGCAGGTCAGGGAGGAAATTGAGAAGAAGCGAAGAAAGAATTGCCTGGTAATACAAACCCATCTCCTCATTTTTTGATAAGAGTGTCTAGGATGGAACTCAAAGAGAACAAATAAAAGAAGAGAGGGGGAGGGGACACACGGCAAACCCAAAAAAAAGACAATAAGAATGATATCTACCAGACAATGTAGTTTGTTTACCATAGCGTGTCCAATGCCTGATTGCTTTCCAGAAAAAGGGGAAGAAAGGAAATCAAAAGAATAGTGAACAAAAAAGGTTGTTAATAAGGATGGACAGAAAAACAAAAAACTAAATCAATGATGAAGAATTAGGATGTTAGTACATTAGTTGGTTAGATATCGGTTAGTAGTAAAAAATGACTTTATCATGGATGAGTTAGTGTTGGGGTAAATAAACACTACATGATTTGTCAGAGATTCACTGGAGTAAAATTGCCATCTTGCCATCCTAGCCAAATTTTCTACATCAGAGTCCTGCAAGAAAAAAAGAAAAAAAGGAGTAGGCTACTGTAAGATGCAAGACTTTCTGATAAAAATTTGTGTAGGATGGCTCAATCCCAACAAAACTTATAGTGTTTTTTTCACCCTTATTCTAACAAATAGTGTCTTTCAAAGAGGAAAGAAAATGATAGTGAAAGAAAGAAAGAACTGTAGAAAGAAAGGAAGAAAGCAGCCAAACAACCCATGGCTCTTAGCTTCTAACCCCCTAAACTGTGTGTTATCCTGTTGGGATTTTCAGCTACTACTATATACTAACCTGTGGGCCAAAAGCTTATTGCTGGGGAGGGTCCGGAAATCGGCACTTCTTGTGCTGCTTTGAGAGCAACACTAAATGCTTTCTCACCTTGCAGACAAGCTAAAGGTCAACCAACACAAAGGACAACTTCGCATTTTTGCATTTTTAGTTACTCTTTCTATCTCTCTCTTTTTATGTACTCTTTCTATAGACAACACTGACTCACACTACTGTAGCTCCATCCAACAGCAATGCGAGCCAATTCTGAATTACATCAAGAAAATGGTAAACAATATCGGCCAAGTAACAAATTCTGCCTATACACAACAGATGCACTACTTTGATGGAAATGTATCTCCATCTTTAAAAAGCTTCGTGATCATCTGTGCTATAAATACTGCCTTAATGGACTGCTCAAAGGCAAACACTCTCTGCCTGGCTTTAAAGTGAAAGTCTATATTCTACACAAGCATTAAAAAACAGTTTCTGAAAGCAAGGCAATAGCGACAGCACCCGATAGAAGTGTCAGCTTAGGCAAGTGTGAAGCAAAATACAATTATCAGATAACTTTAATTCGAGGACGCCGAGAACCCACGTTCAATACTGTATGTCGATAAACAGGAAAGAAGACAATATCTAGCATAATAGTGCCTTGACTAATCTACCAAACACATGCTACAGAACTGTTTTGCCTTGTTATTTTCACTATTTATTCAGCAGAACAGAAATTGAATAATGAAATTAAATTAAAAAGAATTCCATGTAATTGTAAAGACAACCAAAAAATAATAATAATGGCATCTGTCTCAATAATGTTTCTGAACTGTGGCGATGGAATGACAACCGATCAGAACAAGGTGACATTCTTAACGCCAGCTCTCTCTCTCTCTCTCAAAGCTCTTGGAAGCAGCTAATCTAAAGCAAAAAAAAAAAAAATCCACCTGTCTCGAAACTCCGTCCATCACTGTTACCCCGATTACCTGTCTCAGGTTGCGTGTCACTTTGATGTCGTGCCAGGAGTTGTCATTGAATTTTCCACCGACTGGCTCGACGATGGCCTCAAAGGCACCGGAGCCCAGATTGATGACGAGGGAAACGGCCCCATCTTTTAGTGCGAGGTTGACATAGTCTGCGGATTTCCCCGTGTGGAGGAGGAGGCCGTTGCGTTGCCAGGTCTTGAAGGACAGCGTGATCTCGTCGCTGCTGCTCTGGATGGGGTTCTGCGACAGGTCGTAACAGAAGTACTCCGAGCCGCGAAAGGTGGCCACGTTCTCCTCCCTCGCTAAAATGACAAGAGAGAAGAAAACAAAATGTTAAACACTTTCTCATGATTGTTATTAGGTACCGGAAGTAACAGGATGATGTCATTTTCAGCACTTACACCCTGCTCATGATTCACTGTGTGTCGTTCAAGAAATTGTTTTTCCTTAGGAGTTTCGTGTGCCATGACAACGAAAGGCAAACAGTCATTAACACATTCACACTCACAGTTACTGCAGTGTGTTTTCAACATGAAACAAGCTTAGCTTCTTTGTCGGTCCCTGCATCAAACATGAGGCAGCCTCAGTAAATATGAGAAGCACTTTATGCTCCAGAAACGGTTACATCAAGCAAACACACAATGCACTGCTCACTATAATTACGGCTTTGATAATCCCATCTTTCAGCTAAGATCATAAAATTCTATCTGTACGACCATGGGTTTAGGTTTCACATACAGTCTCTAGACAGACAGACTACTTATGATGGAACACTATTCCCCACTAATGGTAGGCATAAATCAAACTTAGCCTGAATTTACCGTTTTATATCACTCTGCTGTTGTAAAGAGACTTCCTGAGCCCATTTTTTGGGCCGACACCGAGAGTAAGGTGAGACAGCTTGAGACAGAAAGGCTCAAGGATGGATTGAAAGAGTAAGAGAGCAAAAATAAAAGTGCAGGGCTGAGGGAAAGAGAAGACTCCACAAGAAAGAATGAGTGGATCAGAGTAGTTGTGTTTCCCTGTGAACTGTGATGAAATAATTGACACTTTTTTCTGCTGCCTCTTAAAAAGGTGGTTTGACACACTCTGGCTGGCTTGAGTCTGAGTGAGTCTATTACAGACAAGGTCAGACTCGCTGTCAATGATTTACAGTGTGTTAAGATGGTTATGGCACCACTGACTCAAGGGCTTGAAAATTCTTCTCCAAAGCGCAGAGCATTCAAGGCAGCACCCTTCAAGAAATTGCAACCTTCAGAAAATTCCCTGCTAACACACCGAACTGACTAACTGCTGTGGCTTTTTGTAAAAGTAACTACGTCATTGCAACAATACAATTTTCAGTTTGTCATTTTATTTTTTCTGTGTGTAGCATTTTCTTTTCTTTGTATGCTCATGGGGAAGTCACAAGGGTCACAAGTAAAATTGCGGAAAATTACAAGTGGGAAGACAGAAGAGAGAGATGAGAATGAAAGAGAGAGCATAAGGGCTTCCGGCTGGAAAGCTCCAGTTTGTTGTGTTGGATTGGGCTATATGTAAACATGAGGGAGCAGTGTTGTAGAGCTGGCAGACAGAAAAAAATGACTGAGAATATGGAGAGAGAGAAACAAAAGGAAAGCGGAGTTAGGCTGCGGGATGATTGGGGGGGGGGGGGGGGGTTGATTCCGGTCATGGAGAAATTCTCCCCTTGGCGTTTCTGCGCAACATGGAGACAAGAGGAAATAGTATGGGAAGTAAGAAAGGCCCTTTGAAAGCCCTGATCCATGTGCCTGGGGAATAAATAGAAACCCATTATTACCACTGAGACATAGTTACACGTAACACAGAGAGGCAGCAGAATCTACATTGGAGAATTTAAAAAAAAAAAAAAAAACTCCATCTCTACTGATTTCATGCATCTAATCTTAGAAACTGCACAAGCATTCACCGCATAGAGATTAGAGAAGTCCATATAATATTGCTCTTCCATGACTGTAGGACATCAAAAGCAAGACGATAGTGCCGTGAATACTGAAGAAACACATAAACCATCCAAAGAAAAACTCTTAGATTACTGATTAAACATTGATTCATTTATTTATATCCACAGTGTGATTATATTGTCAAGTCATCACTGTCTGTAATGAAATGGATGTGTAGCTCATTGCACCAACTAGCTTTATGTAAATCTACTGTATGGGCCAAAACCCTCGGGGGTCCTGAAGCAAGACAGACTCCTTGAGGTACAATAGAGGCACTATGACATAATTCTGTAGAGACTGTGGCTACATAGGCTCAATCACATCTTGCCTGGAGGCCCCTTGTATATTCCTGATGGCAAATGACAGGCATGTGTAAAAGGCAGACTTTTTTTTCAGAGACTGATTCTGCTCCATTAATTTAATTTTCTTTTCTCAGTTATTTGACTTTACACAAATGGTATCTTCAAGTAATTTGCCAATTTAACATTGTGTAGCAGCTTTGTTAAAGGTGAGTCTGAATTATAACTCCCAAAAAAGCCACAAAGGAAGCAACCTTTGTCACTGTAACTATGCTCTGTGTAGGTATGTGGCACAATAATCCTTTAGATACACTCCAGACACCTGATTTTGTCTGCTCTCACCTGACCCAAGGTAGAAAAGGTTATTGCCATGGCAACTCCCCTCATCTATCGAACATAATCTAATTAGGTTGTCTATCTGAGGATTGCAGATCAAATAGCGAGACATGCTAGTCTTTGAAGGGATTCCTGTTCATATTATTATCAAAAGGTGAAAAGACCAAACATAACCATTATTGGAGGTTCACCAGTTGCGGGTTTGACAAATGCCATAGCTGGAGCAGTGACCTTTACAAACATGATCATTTTGGATTTGTTTTTATGTACTACTATGTCTTTAACCACTATCAGTGTGAGACTAAACTGTAAGATTAATTTTAAAAATTGGCAGAGTTGGCAGAAAAGGTCTTAAAATAATTGGGCCAACACATCTAATGTAATATGTATAATGTATAAACAAGATTAACAGTTTACAGCCGTTGTAAAGAGTCTGTGAGGCTGTACTTCTGCAGTGCTTTGAGCTAATCTTTACGGTATCATGTTCACCATCATAATATTTAGCATTTTGATGTGCTAACATGTGCTAATTAGCAATAATTCATATACATCGTAAGTGCAGCTGAGGCTAATGGGGTCATCATTAGTTTGCAGGTATTTGCTCAGCAACCAAGTTAAAGTACAAATTAAAGTTTTGACTGGATGGTGGCGATAGATGAAACATTAATGAGTCACTTAAGTTATTCCAATCCATCCATAGGGAGACTGTGACTGTGTGTACCAACTTCTATGACAATTTATCCAATATTTAAAATGTCAATCTTGTTGTGGTGTTAGAGGTAAACAAATACGTAAAGTAAAACTGGCAGTTTTTTAGTTCAATTAAATCAAACTCTCTGTGCCATACCAAATTGTGTAGCATCATTCTTTTGCATTGCATCGAATCCCGCTGAAACGCATTGTGTTGAATAAAACCTACAGGGGATCACAAAACTCAGTATGATTCATCCTCTGGGCACCATGAATGTCTATATACAAAAAAAATGCTGTTGAGATATTTTTGTCCGGACCACAGTTGTGGACAGACCAACAGACTGACCATCAGACAGACCGAAATCAGCACACCTACATGTAACACCCCTTTGATCAATAATACGTTGGAATACTATAGAGGATAATGGACCAGTAGGTTCGACTGCTGGAGCATAGTGAAGTGTTTAAATGAAGCTCAGAGACAAGAGGTAGAATTTGGGATTATGCCGGCTTTTTGTATTAAGGACAAAATAATGAAAATAAAATACAAAATACAAAATATCACAATTGTGGGTACCACTCACTGATAACACTGGTTGTGTTAAATCACAGGGGGGAAAAAAATAATAATAATAATATAAATATATATATATATATATATATATATATATATATATATATATATATATATATATATATATATATATATATCACATTGGCAATTGCTCAGTTTCACATGAATGATCAATATCTCAATTATAACCTGAGTTAACTATCACTTTTATGTCAATCAAGTTTCTCTATAAAATCACATCAAATTCTACAACATGGCTAAAAGAACAATAAATTATGCTCACAAAACAATATCCTGCCTCTCAGTTCCACACGGGAAAAAAGAAAACGTCCAGTCAAAGTCAGAGTCAAAAGAGGGAATGTGTTCAGGTGTGTTGATCAGGGGGACTGAGGTGAGAATGTTTGCAGCACTCGGCCTACCACCCCAAAGGGTGAATTAGGATACGTTCAGTTGCCACTGGTAGTATCTGGTGATACTGTTTATCTTCTGCTCTAAATCCAGGTGGGAAGGCTCGCCATCAACATCACTGGAAGATCCAGATCCAAATCCAAGAAAAACAAACAACAACAACAAAAACCTGACCGATCTCACGTTACAGGCTGGCTGCACAGACACAAAATGGCGGCGCTCAGTTTTCTGCTCCACGGAGCTGTATGGCCAAAGCGCGCGAAGAAGGCCCACAGTCACAGTCAAAGCCAATGGCTATTAGCTCGAGCTACTAGCGTCGCGGCTAGCGACTATGCTAATGCACGTTTTTAACAGTACTTCACTATTACCGGACTAACAGTGCACTTCAATTTCTTGTTTTGTCATCAAACTTGTCGTAACCGTTCACAATTGCTCCGCAGCTCCCTCTTGCTCCTTTTTTCATACAGACCGGAAGAAAGAAAGACGCGCAATCACCAGAGAGGAGCAGGGGGCGGAACTCTCTGCATCAAATAGTCACTGATAGCCAGGTCACACTGGCCCGTCAATCCCCTCACAGATATCAAAGATCCTCCCCTCCAGGTGATACTCATCACTCTGAGCAAAAACAAATTGACCATAGTCTCCAAACCGTTTCTCTCCCTTTTTCCTCTCTCATTCTGGGACTCACTCTGCCATTACATACAGCTATGCAGTAATGCTTGCAGAGAAAAAATGGCACCCGGATTCTCTATTTCCTGCAGAATCAGCAATGTCCATCTGATCATTCATCATATTTATTGCTGCAAAGGGCTATTTTTATTTGTGTAGCAAAAGGGTTACCAGCCTATGGAATATTTGACTCTCCATATGTGTATTAATTATAATGATGTAATTATAATGTTGCTGTGTAGCTGTAAAGACTATCAATATAACATTGTTGCTATGAATAATAGAAAGAGCAAATTGATATAATGTAATATTTGTGCACCTCAGCAATATTAAACCTGTGGTAAGTGTATACGGATCCATAAAAACCAGGGGGAATGTATTGCCTGTTGAGACATGTTCTGCACAGATCTGTGGCTTTCATATCGATCATATAGCAGGTTCATTTTCCTTTATTTTCGCCATAGTCATCAATATTCCATTTGTGTGCAGCCTGGTCCATTCACTGGGGGCTGGGGTTCGATTTCAAAATCCACTGGAAGCAATTAGCTCCTTCATTACCATCTCCCACTCTCTTCCGCTGCCCATCGCCATACACATCCGTGCTGCCTTAGCTCGCTCTCCAGTTTGACCCCAGGGGCCTCCGAGCAGAGAGCACTGTCACCTTACAGAGTACCAGTCAACAACTTTGAACCTCCTTAAGATCAGCGCAGCATATCAAACTGTCCCTAATCACTGTGGGAGGCAAAAGACTTAAAACACATAAAGGGAAATCAGATGAGTTTAATGATAGGATTAGAGACGAGAGACACTGTGATTATTGTGGAAAAATACTGACTTTAGCTGGAGATGCTGCAGTTGTAACGCTGCCAAAGCCATAAGCCTCGCTGCACAAGGATGCTAGCCTGGGCAACTCGGACTACCTCTAGTTGCAGAGACTTTTCTCTAGTGACGTGAACTCAATTTGTGCTGACATCCAACACATCAAATGCATGATTGTGCCACTTTTGCAGATAAATAAGCCTGAAGTTCCAGACCTAAACATAGAAAGCTACGTTCTGCTCCAAGCTATTGTTGTTTGTGTGACACCATGGGAAACACAAGCGAGTCAAGGTTGCTGTGTCATCCCAAACAATGCATTTAACTAAATCTGAAAACCAACGCTTCCTCCCACAACACTCTCTCTCGTTTCGTACTTCCCCAAAATGAGAAATTAGCATAATTTGCTAATAACAGCTCGAGCGGTATGGTTAGCCTGGTGCAGCCGAACATGAACAATGTGTGTCAGTGCTTCCCAACATGAGGCTAATGCTAACCATGCTACTGGGTGGCTTGAAGCTCAGTGGTGAGCAATGACATGTCAAGTGAATTTGGAGCATCAGGGGTGATGTCTCTCTTCAAAGGCAGGCGGCACTGTCAGGCAGGCTTATGTTGGAGGAAGATTTGGCAGAGCACATTCCATGGTCATATTTAACCGGCCAATTACTACCAACGTACTGAAGCAACAATTGAACTTAAACCAGAATATAGACGCACCGACTTTTGCGAGAGAGTAGCGTATGTGAGGTTCCTAAGGGATGCATTTTCCAGTCAAAAGCTATATAGAAACTGCCTTGAATGTGTCCTCTCCATGACAACTTTCACGATGTCACCTGACATATCTAAGAGCTTGAAGTGAATTGTCACCGCCGACACTTCTTTTCTCATCTCCGGTTTCGCGTAACCTTGTGAAACTGTGGCGAACGACCTGCTGAGACTGCCTTTGATGTCTGCACGCACAGACCGAGGACAGACGAGTGACAACGAGAGAGACAAAGAGAGAGATAAACATAAACAGAAGTGACAACGGAGGAAGCAAAAAGAGTCTGGAACAAAAGAAAGTGAGAGATGGAGGCAGAGACAGCGAGGGGAAAAAAAGAGAAATAAAAGAGACGGGAGGAGAGACAAAAAAAAAGCAGAGGGAGTTTGGGAGAGTAGGAGAATGAGAGTGGCAGATGGAGGAAAAGAGAGACGGAGGCACTTCCAATGGCTCTCTAGAGAAACTAAGTGACAGTGTGTGTTAAGACTGACTAGCAGTGAGGAGCGGTCCCTGTGGCTTGTGATTCCAGTATTGATAAACCTTATTACTGCACCTGATAACACAGCACACCCATCAAATCCTGCTCCCTCTCTCTCCCCATTTACCTCCCTTAAAAACATATTAATACATTCACCAATCCCATCACCTCTCCATTGTCAACCTTACAGTCAGAGCATCATTTTTGCAATACTAGAATTCCCTAATGAAATGCTGAAAATTGGTTTCTATGCAGTGTGATTTCAAGGATTCTTAAACATTTTTTTAGTGTGTTCAGATTTCATACCAGCTCATTTTCTTGCAATATTTACAAGGGACATACTGGAGAAGAAGTACAGCTTTTTCAACTTCAACAAGCAAAAGAAACTGCTGCAGGGAGAAATGAGGCAGACTTAGAAGAATGCAGCATCTTGACTCCATCAGAGCATGACTCACTGTGGTGGACAGACTGGTACCTGTACATGCTGGATGGTCGTCATCTCACTGTAATGAAACACCATCTAGAACACTGTGATTATCCTCTTGTGTAATGTTAACTTCATTAATAGATGACGGGTTCAAGGGTTGACGTATGCAGCCTGATAATTCAGATAATTGCTGCTGTGAATAGAAATTTGAAGCAGCTATTTAAGTCATCTTATAGTCTGGTGGTGTGTGCAGATCTGGAAAGTTGTTACAGAGAGAGTCCAGGGAAAAAAAGGTTGTGTGTGTATGTGTGTGTGTGTTTAGCCTCACAAGCAACAAGGCTTTAGAAATGTTGGTCTGTGTGGAATGTCTTAACGGCTACATTATGGATTGCAATTTCATTTAGTCCACATTTCATCATCCTCACAGGGTGCATTACAATCATTTAAAGGATACACTGACTATTGTGACAGTGTGAAAAATATTCATTCATATTCGTATTCATAACATTCCATAAAAATTATTTGTCCAAATCATGGTCCTACAAGCGTAAATCTTAATGATTTTAAGGACATCTCGACCCCTCCTCCGACATCTTAAAATATACAGGGTCAGCTAAGAAAAATGATGATCCCCAAAGGATAAACCTCTTTCAAATCATGATTCTCAAATGATAAAGGTCAACACATTATGCGCTACACATGTATCTCTATACACGATTTCCAAAAAACAGTAGCATGACCATAAAATTGAGTGAGCATCTAGACGATGGGCTCTATTGGACATCTTTTTAGCACCACCCTCAGGCTGCCACACATCTCTGTAGATTTTATTATTCCACACAAGAATAAACCCTTTGATTAGGGTATCCCAGCTGGTGTTTTCAACCACCAAAAAACTGATTTTGAAAAAAGCTCCCAGAACCAGACAACATTCGAAATGCCAGTATGTTACTGTGTTTTTGCTGGTAACCTTTAAAATAACACATATCTGATCTCAAGTGTCTGATTCCATGTGTCTGTGATCCATTTTTCAGAATCATGACTTGCATGCCGGTGCACTCTGTTCTCTATGTTTACTCTTTGAAGAGCATATAAAACATCTGAAAGCAGTCTGGCAGAAATGGTAAAGCTGCCACGAGTGGCATGCCAATAGAAGACTCTGTTGTGTGTATGCTTTGGCATTTCAATGTAAACTGTATACCTTGAAAATGGCTGGAAAACTTTATGCAAGTAAATGTCATTTTCAAATCTGCAGTATGGACATGGCTCAAGGCTCCCTTCTGGGTACTGGCTATGACAAGCTAGTCACTGTCACTTTCGGTGTGTTTTTTCAGCATGTTTGCGTGTGTGTGTATGTGTAGTCGCCGAAGCTCCTTATTAGCTGCTGATGGTGGAGTCTCCATGGAGTGAGTGATGAGGTTTGGAGTGACAGCAGGGGGGATGGTGTGAATGGAGGGAGTGAACGATGGAGGGATGGAGGGTGTCTAAAGAATGGGGGCAGGCGCCTGAGGTCCAATCCCATCAACTGAAGCAATTGTGCGGAGCGAATACAGGAGCGAGGAAGGTGGGGGTTGAGGATGAGTTTGCAAAGGAGAGAGAGGGTGTGTGAGAGGGAGAGAGATGTGGTGACTGCACTCCTATTACTAATACTGGACAATTAGGAGTAGAAATACTGTCTGGAAACACAGGGGAGAGGGAGGGATTAAAGGAGGACATCTCAAAGCAGTCTGTTACTGATCTTCACAATCTACTAGAAGCAAAGTAAAGTTAGGAAAGCAAATGCTGATTTAAGTTTTAAGACTAGTCTCCCACTCTGCGGGCACTCACTGCTTGACATTTATTAAAGTGTGGCAGAAAATTCAAGTGCATACACCTAACTTGCTCGAGACAGAGCATGCGATCCATCACTTTGAGCATATGAGTTTCAGATTTATGTCCATGAAAACGCAAAGTTTTCTATTTTCTCTCACAGTCTGCATGGAATTTGCATCTGATTTACAAAGGCAGCAACTAATTATGCAATCAGTGACTGGGGCTGCCTTCAATGTGCGTTCTGCTGGTAAAGGAGAGCTCAAAAGGAGCAGTTCAGGGATGGGAATTTTCAAAAGGTCGCCAAGCCCAGAAAATAATTTAAAAAGAAACTGAAGTTAAAAAAGAATTACTTATGACATTCAGACACATTTCCTAAAGCTGAAAAAACAGATATTTTTTGGCCACTAATTACACTTATAATTAGAATAATACTTATTTATATAGAATTGTATATTGTTTAAATATGATTTTTGTAAAGAAAAAGAAAAATACAAGAAATACCACAACGTTCATGTCTTACTAAGAGTGCACCCATCATCAGGTAACCACGATGGTCAAATATTGTGTTATTTTTTTTCTTTTCTTTAGATAACTTTTTGTGGTGTGTTCATTCTTGTTAACTATCTGCTTATCTGGGAATATTACAGAATGCAGGATAATAACGTTTTATCTTCCCCCTTAATACCAATAGGTTTGTAACTGCTCTTTAGGTAGAGAATTTTCCACATAAAATTGGCCCTCACAGTAAAACCCTCACAGTAAAACCAACAGAATTTGCACCCCCACATACTATAAATGCTCTCATCATTTACTGGACTTAAGCTGCTAGTATGCTTCATTAGAGGTAGTTAAACAGCTTTGTGTTTCAGGGGTTTCTGCCCTACACACACAGCTTTCCGACATCATGATTGTTTCATTTCTGTACATTTCCAAATCAGTCAGCCTGTCATTCACACCCTGCTTCATGCAGTGTTTGGCTCGGTGTGGGGGAGAGGAAGTTTCTAAAGGTTTGAAGTTTTCTTTCTTGTGCTGTGTTTTTATTTTACATTCTTCAAACTAACATGTACAACTCTATGAATGCATTAAAGGAAAGGTATGCTCCATTATCTCCATGTTCAAACAATTATCAAGTCTTTCCCTCTTTGTTTTGACCTGCTTTTCATCCCGCCTTCAAATTTGGACGTTCAGAACAGCTACAAACACATTAACCTGCCACATCACAAACTACTTATTTTCAAGCATATGGTTTGTTTGTTGCTGTTATATTATCATGGCATAAATTACCGAATTAACATTATTCTTTCAAATAATTTTGATTGCTTAGCAACTGAGGGTAGATGGTCAAGCATAATGATTAAAGATTTAAATCACTGAAAATTTTGTTTCATAGCTGTTTATTTAGAGTCAAAAGGCAGAATTAATCAGCACTTCAGGGAAAAAAAAAGATCTGAAGCATGTCTGTGGGCAAATGTGCAAAATAAATATGCATTTAAAACTAGAAGGCTGCTCTGCTTGAAGAGACATCCTTACACAGCTTCAGTTTTTACATTTTGATGACATTGCTTCTTTAGTTGTCTGATTTTTGGCTTTCTGTGTACGTTTATACCATCAAATATTTGCTGAGTTAATGTACACTGCAGGCACTGTATTCATGAATCCTTAAGTGGTTTCCATTTCTAAATGGTTGTAACTGTGGATTACAATATTATGGAGTTATCTGCCATCTGTATTATTTTAGTCAAACAATCAAACAATCTTTGACAGTATGTCTCCTGAATACCAGCTATTGCATCAGCCTGACAGCTGCCGTCCTGAGCCAAAATGGGATGTGACGGCAGTGAGCATTGTATTGGTTTCGTTTTCTCCACCATTCTGCAGAGCACCATCTTGATAGGCTTGCATCAGTCTGAAACTGTGTGGGTCTGTAAATTCTTTGTTGTCACCTATCTGTCTAAAACACTGTACATTTTACTATGAAATGGGCTATTCTGGTTGTGAACCAAATCAATTAATTACTTTAAGCTACACAGAATTGATGAATATTGTATCTTATTGATGTGAATTCACTGAAAACAAACAACCTGTCCATAAGGGTAACATGGTTTGTATATACAGTGTGTGAGAGTCTGCATGTATAAATGTGTATCTTTGTGCATGTGTATATACAGAGCACGTGTGTATGTTTGTGGTCGTGTTTTTATTTGAGCTTGCTGCATGGAACAGGGTTGAAGGCAGGCGGGGCCATCCCCTGGAGCCTGTCAATCACCCGGAGTGGCGTTGCCTTATTGGCTATTATCTCTGCTGTCAGAAGCCCGGCCGTGCCTCCACCTCACCACATCAGTCTCTGTCAGTCCACACACTGCCTGTGGATAGAGCCATGGAGCATGAAGCTGCATGCTACTGTTATCATTACTTTTAGTGACATATTCTGTTTCAGGCCCAAGACTCCATCAACAAACACCACCTCTTATTCTGAGACTAAGACTTATAACAAAATATTTTAATTTATTTGATCATTATATTATAAAACATTATAATTTAAGGGGACTCTCTCTTGCTCACGTACATACATTTTAAAAGATCTGTCTTCTTTTTCAGTTTACATCTTAAATACTTTATCAGCTGCTCAATTGTTACGCTTGACACAGCTTCAGTAAGCTATATTGCTGCTCTCCACCCACAAATGCAGGAGGACCAACTGCAAAAAAGCAATTAACACAGTAAAATTACACCGCAGTAACACAGTCTTTCACAATCTTTAAATGACTGCAACTGAACGATTGTCCCTTTTTAATTATATACTGTAAGCATACATATTTAGCAGTGCTCATATGCCATATTCAATTTGCTGGGTGATAATCGTTTACGATTAACGACACACTGATGCAATGCATCATGTAATGTATTTCTTTAATAATGCATTTAATACCTTGGATTTTGTGGATTTTCCATAATTATTCTGACTGTATTTGTGTTGACACAGTTTCTATATTTGTAATGTTACAGTACAGATATGAGAGCCAATAATAAATAAATCAAAATTCACATTCCTAATTACCACTGTGAGGTTAATGTGGAAGCTTTTTAGCAGTTACTAACAGAACATCTAAGATACACTTAAGTAAAATAACATAATAAACGCTAGTAAAAATAAAAGGATGCCACAGCTGAACAAGGACAGATCTCATTACTATATAGAATATGAATAACAAACCACTTAACAAACCACTTAAGTGCTTAGAAAGAAGCAAACTAAAGTTACAGTACATCATGTTCTGCTGAAATAAATAAATAATTTTAATTCTTAACTGTCATGAGAGTAAAAACTTTTTTTTTTTTTGGTTTTATGTTTATATCTAATAACACTGTGGAATATTTATTTAAAAAGCCTGAAAAACTACACAATGTGTTGATATACTGCAAGATGGGGAAGTCAGTCACTTCTTTTCTTTTATTATTATTTCTTTTAATTTTTGTATTTTTAATCTCCGTTTTGAGAATGGACACCTGCACTTTTATTGTCCACTTTTAAAAAAAACTTTATATTGACAAGATGTTGATAAGTCCCTCTCCTGCACTTGAAACAGATTAGCACATATTCCTAGTCGAAGCTAAGGCTATGTAATATTTATTACCTCTATAACTTACTCTCCTGTGTACTGCTAGAACGTTTAGCTGCGTGCAGGGAGGCGAGGGGTTAAAAGGGGAACAGCTGTGCCATAAAAGGGACAATGAAATAAACATGACTCACCGTAAAAGAGCCCTTAAAGCCAATATAATCTAGATGGCGAGGAAGAGCAGGGTGCCAACGGTGGTTAATGACAAGCAACCCCTCCGCTCAGGTTTGACCTATGACCTCGTCTCAACAGCCAATCGCATTGAGTGGTGTTTAAAGATGCAAGTGAACAGCAATTGGGTTACATTATCGTCTATTTAGGAACCGTAAAAATCCGTTTATGATGCACTAAGAGACATGGGATAAAAATGACTAAGGCTCAGAGTATCAGTTCTTTTACAAATAAACAAATAATGAATGTCATTTTACAACAGTGTAAAGCATCTGAGAACAATGATTATTTCTTGGATAGCCATAGAGAGCCAGGGATAAAGATGCAGATGACTCAGGGAAACAAATTCAACACACCGCTTAGCAAAATGAAGGGAAAAAAACCCCACTGCTGTAGCTTTAGATCCAGCTAGAACCAGTTGTAGCCTGTAGCCAAAACAATATGTGACTCTCACTCTGTGTGTGTAAGAATATGCACGCGCGCATGTGTGTGTGTGTGTGTGTGTACACAAGGATTTGCAACGATGTGCTCCTTCAAGAGATAAGAGTAACGATGGATTATTCTCGCCTTTCTCCAGCTCTCTCCTTTTAACCTTTAAGCACAGGGCTGATTGCAGATTTTACACATGCAAACAAGCCAGGTATGACTCTGTGTTCATAAAGGGTATCTGTACAGTCTATGTCTACAAAGCACACAGGCACAAATAAGAGGACACACACACACACACACACACACACACACACAGACACACACACACACACACACAGACACACACACACACACACACACACACACACACACACACACACCACTGGGTGAACAGCAATCTTGGCATATGCTGGCAACAAACAGCTACAGACTAATCGCACAATTCAAAGCATGAATATGTGAATGCACACGCACATCCTCCATCATGTGGCGGGAACACTAAAGCTAGAGGTCGTGCCACTGTGTGTCTGGATGCATTTTTTCACTCTGAATCCTGCTACTCCCACCTCTCTCCTTCATTCTGTCCCTTTCCTTCCTTTTTCTTCACCACACACATTTTCTTGAAAAGTGTGTGTGAAGCTTCAGTGGTGGGGGAGGGTTTAAGCCTTGTCCTTACTTCCCAAACTTGGCTTGGTTGAACCAAACTCAGCAGCTCCAGCATTTCCCAGCCTCTACACAGCTTTCTAAAATTAGTAGAAAAGATCCACAGCAGGGATTGACTGACACGTCTGCAGTCTCATTGAACTTAGATTTTGAGCGTGACTATGGCATTTCGGTCTGTTCCTATAGATTTTTGTAAGCTTTTATGGGAGTTTTTTCCTGTACATACTATAAGCTGCGATGTGCAAGCTGGCAAACATGAGATCATCCATGCGCACATACTAAATAACTGTGTGTATGAGTCCTATAAAAAAAAGCCAGCTGCTTTTCCAAATCCTGTTTGGCTGCAATCAAAGTGATCCTGACCTGCTGAGGTAAATACAGAATTACTGTCATTGAGGAAAGTGGTATTTACTATTTGTGGAGCGAGGTCTGCCCACAATTACAATTACTAACTATTCTAATCCAAGCTAGTTAGAGAAGCATTTTGCTTTCTACTATGCTGTCTACTGACTGGAACTACAAGGGGTTTTCACAGTATGACAGCAGAAAAACTGTGCACACGTTTACTGACATTTGACCTCCCTAAATAAGAGGAGAACTTAAAGTGGTGTGGGAAACTCACACTGAGAGACAAGGAGGATAAATTAATACAAGGTTGAGAGCATGCATGCAAAAATTCAAAATGCATCCTGAAAATGTATGTATATTGAAAGTTATGCATGAATATGCAACCAGGGATGACTGTACAATCATGTAAATTCACACACACACACACACACACACACACACACACACACACACACACACACACACACACACACACACACACACACACACACACACACACACACACACACACACACACACACACACACACACACACCCAGCCTGCTGTATAGCTTGGAAGTCAATAACATTATCCCCTCTCCATCTCAGCAACAGTTATTAGTCTGGAGAGCCAAACGGCTCACTTCAATGACACTCTGGAGATGAAGGGATAAATCACCACACTGAAAGGATGAGTGTGTGCGGAGGAGTGAGAGTATCAGAATCACAAAAGGAGAAGAAGAGAGAAAATATAGGCTACTCTCAGGCACAGAATCAGATGAAGTGGCAGTTAAGTCAGGGTGGTATGACTTTTTTTTTTTTTTTTTTTAAGTGTAGATGATGTGAAGACAAGTCATTCCCGACGCTAGGACTGATGTTCAGCCTCGCAAATCTACCCCATTCTGAGTGCCGTACCCCTGGAGTCTTTCTGCCTCCCTTCTCTTTCCTTCTGTCACATTCACTCTCCATCTCTCCACTTTTGCTTTATCAAATAGAGAAAAGGTGCTTTATTTGGCCTGGTACTTTAAAAGCCTCCCTTTTGTCTCCCCCCTCCGCCACCAACTCCCCTCTCGTTTTCACCCTGCTCTTTCTCCCATAGGACCCTTCAAAATACAAGGAGAGAGGAACAAACGCCAGAAGGCTTACAGCTAGTTGGATAACACACAAGTGAACACCTCATGGACTTATGTGCCCTATTTCCATTGTGCTAAGGACATTACATCAACAAATTTAGGCTGGCTGATATTGCATGTTACTGCTTTGTGTATCAGAATTCATCCACAAAAGATAATAAGCCATAACTATTGAAAGTGTATTTATGTAAGTTATCTTAAAGTTGAATTTTTAGGGCCACAATGTCCTTGTGCTTTTAACCAGATTTTAATGATAACCCTAAAGTATTTTGAAGTCAAACTAAAATGAAAATTATCATTGTTAGCTGTCTCCATTTCAGCACTCCCTCCATTACTCTGTGTCGTAATTTCAATTCCAGAGTAACGTAGGGAGCTCTGAGGCTACGGGCTACCATTGCTGTTACAGCTAATTACAGCTAACACAAGCTAACCCATCTCCTTTATTTAAAGCAGGGTAAACACAGGGCTGAGTGTGCTGGAGCTACCGATGACTAAGTCGTTTTTTAAATAAAACAAAAAGGAAAAGTGACGCTTAGTAGGGAGAAGTGCTAACTTTAGCAAGATAGTCAGCTCCCTAGCCAACCTAGCCTCCACTTCCTGTGAGGAAGCTAGTTAGGCTAACGGTTGGCCAACTCTGTGTTGAAAAGGGGTCACATAATGTCTTGCATTAACAATTAATAGTTCATACAGGGCTATGACATGTCCATTTAGTGGCCAAACAGAGGGTTGAAGCTGTGTGTTGAGACAGAACACAAAATTAATTTCAAACACAGCGCAATTACATAGAAAGTCAACACAAAGACGCGACTAGAGTCAAATTCACTGTGAATACGTGTCTACATGAGTTGAAAATGTTTCACATATGCTGGGGTTTGCTTTATAAATGCACAGACAAGAGGGAAATAAAAACAAGAACATGAGTTTCTGGTCAATTTTAACTTCATTTAGCTGCTGAACTGAACACAAACACACAGACACGGCCGGTGCATCTGTTGCTAGCTGTGATGGTTGCTAACACTATATACTGTTGGTACAATGGCTGTTTGTGGCAAACACACACAAAGAGTCCAGCTGGCAAACTCACATGAACGACAAAAGGCTAAAAAATGTATACAGATTTCCACATCAAGGTCTTTTCAGTTGTCTCATTCTTCTCAAACCAACAAGGAAGCAGCACATGTTTATGAGAAGAAAAAGTAAGCTCACGCAACAGCCGCTTGTGTGTGTGTGTGTGTGTGCGCCATTCTAAGTAAATGCCAATTCCTATGGGACAGCTGGCTGTACGGTAGAGTGGTCAGCTCCATCCTGCAGGGCTATCACTCCAAATGTCTATTTCTGGAGCCTGTATGAGGGTGTGTGTGTGTGTGTGTGTGTGTGTGTGTGTGTGTGTGTGTGTGTGTGTGTGTGTGTGTGTGTGTGTGTGTGTGTGTGTGTTTCTGTGCATATGTGTTTGACCAGTTAGAGCTGGTGAGGAGTGTGACTGTTGCAATACACCAGAGGCTCCTCCAGATGGACGAGGGACTGAAGCCCAGGTGGAATGAGTATAAGGGTGTGTGTTTGTGTATATGAGTATGTGTATGTGTGCGGGTGTGTGTGTGTGTGTGTGTATGTATGTATGATGTGTGTATGTATGTGTGTGTGTGTGGTGGTACTGAAGAGACAAAAACACAGACACAGAGCAAGTAGTAAAGAATACATTAAACCCAAATTTAAAACATAATCGTTGTACTTACACTTTAGTAAGGATATGAGCTACTGTTAGTGTCGTTTACAGTTCTCAGCATCGCAGTGACCTTTGCTGCAATATTCCTGACCGCCTCCCCCACTTCACTGATTTTTAATTGGCTGCCATGCCACAAAGGCCATTTGGTGGGAGAAAGCTACCAAAGTAAATAACACTTGTGTGGTAAATAACCACACAAGTGTCTACACTCCCCTTATTTGGTTGAGTGGACAACAATGGAGATGATGATTGTGACGGTGATGACGGTGATGATGATGATGGTGATGATGATGATGATGATGATGATGATGATGATGATGATGATGATGATGATGATGACAGTTTATTTAAGTGTCTCTGCAGAATTGTGTGTGAGGAGGCCAGTGAGGAGGAGCTAATTTACACTGAGGAAACTGGCCGAGGAGGATGAAAGAAAGACACAGAACAATAAAGTGTTGAGCCTGAACCTCAGAGGGGCCATCTAGAGTATTACAATGAGCTCATGAAATCGCCATTAGAGAAACACTGAGCTTACTGATGCATGTTTATTGCACAATTGTGTATATGTGTGTTCTTTGGTATTTAGTTGAACACTTTGTCCACAGTGTGCTACATTTGAAACATTAATGAGCAGTGGTGAGATGAGAAGAGGGAAATTTGCTGAATTGCGATGATGAACACGGTTGATTTGTAATTATTCATGGTGACACATTTAATCTGATGTGGTTGAGGAATCAGGAGGCTGTGGCTCCACAATAGAAGCTACACTGTTACCCAAGCAGGCTGGCTATCTCTACTTCAGCTTTAATTTCCCCCCGAAATGCTGTCAGATAAATGATATGCAAACTCACGACGATGAAATATTGTATAACAACTTCTTTTTTTTTGTCCTGTGCCATAACGAACAGCAATATAGTTTCAAACTCTGTGCTTTCAACCACCTCTAGAGGTTTGGATTCAAAAAACACAGAAATACGTCATTCATACACACTCAAAAAACACACATTCACCAGAGACAGACACTCAAAAACCACACCAAGGATTACCTCACCAGCAGGGAGACTAACTGCTAGATAGCAGTGGTCCATTAAGTAAAACTCCAGAGGTTGACTCCTATTTTTGCACTTTACAGTGGAGGACATGCAGGGCAGAACACTATATAAACGCTCAAAAACGTATTAGACCGTAAATTTAGACCAGTAATTCATAAAAGATGACCTCAAACCAGGCGACGGCTGAGCATAACGAATGAGGAATACCGAGGTCGCAGTTTTCGGGGGAAATCTACGTGTGAGCCGTGTATATGTGTGTGTGAGTTTGCAAGTGCGTGTGAATATGGATGGAGCTCTTTTATAGAACTTTCAGTTTCAATTTATGATCCATTAACTTGTAATAAGTGCCATACGTTCCCTCCTGCCCCGAGAATCAACAGCGAGGGGAGTGAGAAGGAGAAGGGAAAGGGCATTTAGAAGTCGGCCAGACAGCTACACAATGCAATGATTAGAGTAGTCCCGGTCTATAATGTGGCATTTAACGCACGCCAACATAAGTATATAGCCGTGGAGGTTCATCCAACAGTCACATCACGCTGCATTCACAGTCAGCACGCCCCTGTGGATTTGGGTAGCTATGATCATCCCATGTTATTGACAACAGTGTGTATTCCCTTCATGCAAGTGAGTGAGTGAACACACTTTCTTGGTGCACAAAAGTGTTTACCCAATTAGAATGAGGTTGTTCAATACCAGGGATTCCTTCCTACAAAAGAGTTCTCAGTGATAAGGAGGTGACTTGTTAGTAACACTAGTTCCGAGATCACAGACAAAGCAATCCATGCCCCTCACGTTCTCTCTCTCTCTCTCTCTCTCTCTCTCTCGAAAAGGCTAATGGAAAAACGGTCTTCTGGGGCGGACATTCGACACTCACCATCCATCCAGGTGGGATGCAGGATGGGTTCTTGTCAGCAGCCTCACTGCTTTTAACTCCTTTAACTCCTCTGTTGAGGCAAATGCCTTCAAGACCTGTTGCTTTAATGTCTCTTTTATATGTGGTGCTGACAGAAAGCAAGGAGCTGTTTGAAAATTCTTGATTTTCCTCATTTGGCTATCAAGATTACTCCAATAAAATGTGAGTAGCATTTCCTTTCCATAGCCTGACCGACTGTGTGCGCAGCTTCTGCTGGTGCGATACAAAAAAAAAATGCAGCAGGCAAATTGGCAATTGGTTGCCAGCTGTTTTGCCTTTGCACTATGGTGACAAGCAAGGTATTAACAGTAATTAATGTGCTACGACAGTCAGAGGTGCTACAGAGCAGTGCTGCAATGACTACATCTCTAGGTTCAGATAGGATTATCCTGATTGGCTGAGCTCATGCATGCACATTGTGCTGTGTACAATATTACTTGCATCTGGATATATATCAAATCTCAAAAGATTTTAACAAGGAAAAATAGTACTTCTCAAGATTTATACATTTTTACCGAATACCAGTGCATATGATGGGTGCGAAAACCGGCAAAGCAAACTCGAGCAGTGAATGTCATAGATAGACCAAGCTGAAATCCCTCAACACATTAACATTTACAGTACTCAGAATCAGAATCATCCCTTTGTTAATCTTTTTGTTACAGTGGAAGATTTCCAGATATGAAAATACAGTGCATTATATGGAATGTTTCGCTGGCATTCACATGCATATAGAGCATAAGCATGCAATCTGTAGAGAAGATTATATTGTTATGCTTGTAAACATGCGTTTAGGTTTAACACATGTGTGCACTCTTGTGAGTCTGTCCAGCTGTGTGGAGTGTGTATAGTTAATGAATATATGCAGCCGTACTTGCGTGTTTAAGTATCTGCCTCCTCTTGTCATCATGAACTGTGTGCAATGCAGGTACTGTATGTCAGATTAAAAATGGTGACAAAATTTCTTCATTTTCTTTCATACCTAGAAATACTCAATAGAAACTTGTCTTTCTACAGTATTTAACATCTGATTACCTGGCAACAGCAAGGTTCGAAAGTAAAGTCTGTTTCTTTAAAATGTCAAACACTGTTTCTTGCACAGCATGGCAATGAAGATGAGGGTCTTATTCAGGGCTAAAGAGGTAATCACTGCATTTTCTTGAGCAAACAAAAGCAGTGTAAAAACACTGCCAAAAAAAGAAAGCAAAGAGGAAAAATCTAATACTGGCTAAATCAACAAACTTGAAACAAGTGGTGCCATGAATATTCCCGTTCACCCCTCAGGGCAACACTACATTCTGCATATAGTAGTCTTTTTCTTTCGCTCCCCTCTTTTCTTCTCTACAGCTTGACTTCAAAGACTAACTCTCTTGCAGAATCCAAGTCAGGTGGTGGTGGGGGGAGTGAATAAAGCACACAATATGCTGAGTGCACGCCATATCACACATCTCTCACTCTTTTATGTGTTAATCACCGTCAGTGCGGCGGCGGATGGAAGACGAATGAGAATGTAATGAAGATTTGGGTCGTGGGAAGTGACTGGCGCAACCAGTCTCCACCTCAACCCCGCCAAGACGCCTTGACATCTGCTTGCTCCATAATTTGTATGCGTTTCTGCTACTATGGCGGAGTGCTGTGAGCATATGCCATATGAATGGAAAACACTCTGACCTTTCAAGCTCGATCATAAAATGTGACAATGGCAGCAAACTGGGCACCTCACCTAAAACTCAAATAGTTTCTATATCTGTTTCTCTCAAGCATTCCTGTTGTACATCTGAGAGAAATAACAAAGTGGGCAGAATAAGTTCATTAGCCTACACGGCCCCATCTAAAATCATAAAGCAAGACAGGTACTGTAGCCTGTGACGCCTATAAAGTGTGACCTGGGAGAGAGGAAGAATGGGGAAAGAGACCAAGACAAGTCCTCTCAGAGAGGCCCCAGGCTTTTGATATACTGTGGCAAGAAGAAACTCTTTAAAAAAATAAATAAAAAAAGCCAGGCTTGAGTCTGGCAGGCAGAGAGCTCTATCAGGGCCAAGCCACACATCTATCAGGGAAAGGCACTAAGGCTATTGGGGATAAGGCATGGAGGCATGAAGAGAGGCTATTTCCATGGGGAGTCCTTGGAGAGGCCAGGCCCAACCTGCTAGTGAAGCCCAGCAATGAGAGGTCTCTCTGGGGGACTGCAGAGGATAAGAGGCCCCGGCGGAAGAACTCTCACGTCAGCACTTCAATCACGCCTAATCCCTGCTTAGTACACCCACTGCTATGGCAAGGAGAGAGAGAGAGGGAGCGGTAGAGGAAAGGAGAGGAGGGGAGGGGGGAGTGCTGAGTGAAAATGGCGAAAAGGGGAGGCTAAGAGAAAGAAAGATGAATAGAAACAGAGGGAAGATAAAAGCTAGGAGAAAGGGAAAAAAAGATTAAGAGAGAGAATGAGATGAGGAACAAAAGGGGAAAATTGCCAGAGGAACCATCAAAGGTGAACAAGTGAAGATAGTGTGTGAAACAGAGAGTGGCGATGAAAACTCGGGTGTGTTTAAAACATCAGATCAGCCTCTGCCAACAAATACATATTTTTGTCCTTTCTAAATCCTATCCAGGTCAGAAGAAATCAGAGCAAACAGAAGTGATGCATGAAATATTCATTATCGTCAATGTACATATAAAAGACGGATGACAAATTAAAGAAAAAAACAACATAGTGTCTTAGTATGGTTTTGAGCCACGATGTACCACCATCACAACAGCCCCAGTGCTCCTTGGTATTGATTCTACCAGTCTCTGAACTCTACTGGAGGGATGAACACCATTATTCCAAAAGATATTGAACATTTGGTGTTTTGATGATGGTGGTGGAGAACACTGTCTAACACTTTGGTCCCAAATCTCCCATAGGTGTTTGACTAGGGTAAGATCTGGTAACTAGGAAGGTCATAGCATCTGATTCACCTCATTTTCATTAAACCACTCAGTGACCCCTTGTACACTTTGCATGGGATCATTGTCATCCTGGAAGAGAGCACTCCCATCAGGATAGAAATGTTTCATCATAGGATAAAGGTCATCACTCAGAACAACTTTGTATTGATTTGAAGTGACTCTTTGCTCTAAGGGGACAAGTGGACCCAAACCATGCCAGGAAAATGCCCCCCACAGCATAACAGAGCCAGAGATCCCCTCACTTCAGGGGTTTATGCGCTGCAACTCTACTACAGTACTACATTAGTCGCTCTTTTGTTTTTCCTTACATATCACACTAATACATGAGCACCATGGTAACCAAATGTGTGCTGTTGACCGTCGTTCCCGACCCTATTTACTGAAGTCTTTCCCATTGATCTAAATGCAGAATGTCACTTTAGTCGCTGTTCCTATTGAAACAGCAGCCAGTTGAGCAGTCTTTGTGACTGAAGCTCCTGCCATCTGTGCCCCAACAATCAACCATCTTTCAAAGTCACTTAGATCTTTTCCACTTGCCATCTTGATACATAATCAAAATCATCTGAGCCTGCTCAGCATTTTTATATAAGCCATAATTGTACCATGCAGTGCACCTGTGTGGGAGCATCTGCATTTGTCATTTATTCAGGTCTTTCCTTTAATTTTGTCTGTGCAAGAAAAAATGTCCAATGAGTAATTGCAAAATGAAAACTTCAATTAAATAATCCCTACATTTATATAATCATGGCATTTTGGAAAATGTAGCATTCAGTTTATATTCATTTCTATGTAACATATCAAATTACTACAAGGAGCTCTGGGTCCATTTTAAGCAGGGTGAAAGAGGATATGCTTGGCTGTCTTTTAGAAAGAAAATAGTCCCTACCACACAACCAGAAATATAACCAGAAAACCAAGTGTTCCACTTGTCAGACAAATTACATGTTCCCGCTGTACTGGTCTTCTTCTGAGATTGCTTGTGTTGTTCTGCAGTAGATATGATTATCCCAAGAAGGCAAAATGATACAATCTCTGAGCACAATTGTAAAGACATATGAAGTCTATATTCAAATACCAGCTACTTGTTTAGCAAGTTCTGCCAGAGTGGACAGGAAATAGGGGAGACGTGAGAAGATATGGGTGCCTTCATGGCGGGACGGAAATCTGTGTTCTATTGACCTGCCATTACTTGACAGCTACGCTACAGGACTGCTGCAAACATCTAAACCTAATCTGATGAATGCAGCACATATGTACATTATGTGCGGATGTGTATGCATGTGTTTATAGTTTTGTGCATGTTTGAGTGCATGTGTCGGGATGGATGGAGAGATGGAGCGGCGACAGAGGAGAGGAAAAGAGGGATGGAGATGGAACAGATGGACGAGGGGAGATCAGTGAAAGAGGATTACGCCACGTCAAACCATCATCGCACTCATAAAAAATCAGTCCACCCACACTGCTTCAGGGGCTTCAGAGCCAATGTAGAGCAGGGATAATTTAAGGCCCACAGTCTATCTCCCTCTCTTACTCCAGATAGTAAACTACTGCTGAGAGGGAATGGACAGAAGAGACAGTTTAAATTAAGCGCAGGGGATTCTACAAGAAAGGGCGATTGAGAGTATGTCTAGATAAATTGTAAAGGGTGATTGTGCAGGAAAGCTGTGAGGGGATTTCTAGGCAATAGGGCAAAGGCTGTGTATGTATTACTAAGTTGCACATACTACAACAGGGGACAGACATAAATGTGTTATCCGTTCATGCTCGTGTGTGGGAAAAGGGCATGCGCTGGAAATGTTGCTTTCAATTTACAACAGAAACTAAACCTAAGCAGTACTTTAAGCTCTTACCTGACATTTGTTTTTCACTGAGATCTACAGCATCTACATCTGCATGTTTATTAGGCCTCAGTTACCATAAACTTAAAATAAAAAAGAATCAAAGCTACAGTTTACATAATTTGCACACTCCATGTCGCTGCTTGTTGCTTGTGACAGCAGTAGTGAAAAAATCTGACAACTTCTTTTTTTTCCCCGCTGTTTTTCCACCAGCAGAATTCCTAAGGTTAGTTTCCCTGCAGCATATCCTCTGAGCGACCCTGAACAGTAAGATAAATAAAGATGTAAGATCTTTTTTAAAAGCTCTTTTTAAAACAACACTTCAGCATGTTATCATTATAAACACTATTTTAGTCCAAATGGACAAATGGACAAAATGTTTACACAACTAGGTTGCTGAAAAATCAATCTCTGCTAGGTCAACTTTACAAAGCCTCTGGCAAAACATGTTGTTCACACAGTTGCACTTGTTATTTAATGAACTACTGAAGAATATTGATACGAGCCTCCTGCTGAGAAACGATTCACTTTTGATTTCATTGTTATATAATTTCCTGCTTTCATCAGCCTCCAGAAAGATGTTCTTGCAAATGCTGAGCACGAAGCAATTCCACTTTGTTGGTGAACAAATAATTTACAACATTTCTTTTTTCAAGAATTTACAAGCATAGTGCTTCATTATTACATCTCTGACATGTTGTTTTGTATAATTAATATATTTTGCCAAACAAACTAAATAAAATTAAAAGTCCAATTGATTTTTGGTCCTGGATTGAAAGCTTTCCTGACTGGCATTACAATATGTTACTACTACTACTACTGTAACTCATAATGTAACTTTCAACAATACATATCTTTATATTTTGATTAAGCGAGGTCCTGCTAACAACTCTGTAAGACTGGCTCAACATATCACTGTTTAGAAACAGTGATATGTTGAGCTAAATGCTAACATACAGTAAGCACTCCAATACGCTCATAATAACAAAGCTAACATGATAGTGTTTAGCTGGTAATACTAACTATTTTAGTTAAGTGTGTTAACATATTAGCATATGCAAAATAACATGCTAATATATGCTAAGTAGCACTAAACACATTTCAGCTGAGACTAATGGAAAAATCATTAGTTTTGCAGGTATTTGTACATAAACATTAAATAAAAGTGTTTAGTGTGTGAGTGTTTACAATTTATCCTGAGAAGGAAATGACTTGATGTATTACATTTCATGATAATCCATCTAATTGTTGTCAAGACATTAAAAAACACTTTTTCCTCATGGTGACATGAGGGGAAAAGTCAGAGGGTGATCACAATCATCCTCTGGGGACCATGAATGTGGTATATTCCATGTCAATCCATCCGGATGTTGTTGAGGTATTTTAGCCTGGACCAAAGTCGATCAACTAACAGACATACAGACATTGCCATCTCTGCAGTTGTGCTGCTAACATAGCTACAAAGGTAGATTCCTTCTATCCTGTCAATATTAGACCAAAATCACAATTATTAATCATTAACCTTAACCAAGTATTGTGAGAGCCTGAACATAGCCTTAAAAACATGCTTTACTTTCTACAAGTGTCCTACAGCATGTAAAGTAAAACTCACTCAAAAAAAAGCCTGTCAGTAAAGGAAAGCAAAAAAAAGCGAAAATACACATTTCTGCATATGTGTTCTAATGTTATATGCTTGTGTACAGTACTACAGACAAAGGCTTTTCTTCACAGTCAGTGTGTGGACTAGATACCCCTAGAGAGCAGGTTTCATCTTCTCTTTGAAGCCCTGCCAACAAGGAAGCACGGCTGACTCACTGGACATTTATGTAAATGTTCTCTTCCCATCCCACTTCCCAACCTACCAGCTGCCCTTGAAAAGACAAAAAAAAGAGGAAAAAAAAAGAAAGGAGAAATATGTTAAATAACATCCCCAACAGAGGGCCACAGATAGGGTTAATCTATTTTTCTTACTATCTTCTTAAGATCTGTCACATGCATCAATATAATTTCTGTCCCATGTGTCCGCCTTTCACTCATTTGCTGATTTCCCACGTACCAACACTCCCAAATGCTACGTCACGCTCAAAATGGCCGATGATTAATGCCATCTGCGGTGGGCGGGCGCCATGCTAACACCCTGGAACGGAATGGATGGTGCATCCCAGGTCCATCTGTGCCTGTACATACAGATATGTACACAGCCGAGGACCACAGACATGGCTGTGTACTCATATTCACTGTATGTATGTACACAAACATAAAAGTCACAAACAAGCTGAGATACACATTCACACATCATAATATAAACATAACACCAGAGAGAAATAAGGGGAGATACGAGGAAAAACACCAACTGTTCCCACCCCTATTGATAGCGAAGAGGCTTGGACTCTGTTTTTCAATAAACCAACACTTCATGTGCCTGGCACTCATCACACTCTGCAATCATATCCAAAACAGCAAAAGAACAGGAAGCTATTAATTAGAGCAGAGCGAGCGTGGTCACGAGGCTCGGATTCGCCCGGTGTTTGAGGAGTCGTCATCAGGTCAGTTAAAATAAACACCATTATGTGGTCTCTGAGAAGTCAGAACGCTTCAACAGAGCAGAAAAAGAACACAAAAGTGCTTCAAGTACACGCCGCAATTAATATGTCAGAGTTTCTTTGAAAATGCCATTATGGCTTTTGCAATTGTGACTCATTCAGCTGACCTGAGTCACAATTATGTGACCTTGAGGCAAATATGTTGTCCTTTATGAAGCACACTTTGCTTCTGACAAATGAGTTAATGAGTGGACTATCAAGTATGTCGGCTCGGAAAAAAGTAGGTACTACATGCAGAGCTAATGTACTTACACCTTCTTTTATACTGCAGGCCATCACCAGCTCTCCATTATTTATGTCACCGTAGGCATTAAGAGTCCATTATGCACACGGGTCAAGGTGCTGTGAGATGTTTTATTTGAGTTCCAACACTCCCAGGTAAGGAGGAATGGGAGAATTATGCAGCTTTCAGAAGAGCCATTTGTCATCATCAGCTTCTGTTGTTTTTTTGTTGGTTTTTTTCTTTTTGGTTGACCTACTCTGCTGTGTCTGTTTTTGTTTATTTGTAGGGTTTTTTCTGCTCCTCCGTGCTAAAAGGAGATGAATCCATTTTGTGCTTTAGTGTGTGGGAAAAATTCCAACAACAAACGTTTTACAGCCTTTCCTCTTCATGGGAGCTAAGAGGAGCTCAGCTATTTTTGCTGCGGGGGAGACAAGGCGAGGCAAGTGGAAACGCAAGCTCACTCAGTGTTTGGCTGCTGGTGGAGATGGGAAAGATGTGAAAAGATAAGTGGCTTTGTTCTTTACAGACTCGCGGCAGTATAAAAAAAACCTTTAATATTTACCTCCCCCCCCTACCTAAAATCCAAACACAAGAGGAAACCGTTTTCATTGCAGCATGACATTAAGCCATGACGGCGCACATATGGAAACACACAGAAAAAA
The DNA here is from genome assembly GCF_963691925.1 of Scomber scombrus. Taxonomy (NCBI): domain Eukaryota; kingdom Metazoa; phylum Chordata; class Actinopteri; order Scombriformes; family Scombridae; genus Scomber; species Scomber scombrus. The sequence continues at coordinate 8,768,268 of NC_084986.1, forward strand.
AGCTTTTATTATTTCTTCACCTCCCTTTCTCATCTTTGACAAGAAAAAAGAAGACTGTTCATGAGAAAATTGTGCAAAGGGGAAGAGGAAAAACGGGTAATGGAACTCATTTATAATCAAAATGACAACCAGCTCCAGTTGAGACAGAGGGAGATTCGGGGAGAGAAAAAACGCTGGAAGACAGCTCGAAAAGGGAGGACTGGGAGGTGAGGCTGAGATTGGAGAGGGACTGTGGGCTATTGGGAGGCTGCGGCTCCCCTCAGCATCTGGGTGAAGTTCATTAAGCAGCGTGTGTGTTGTGGAGGGACTTCGTTATGAACCAGACCCAGAGCAAGTGGAGACGGCTGAGGCTGACGCTCCAAGGTCATGGCTCGTCCCGGGGGTCACCGGCTTTAAGAAAAAAGGGACTGGAGATGATAATGATGAAGCTGATGGCGACAATGATGATAAATGATGCACAAACACATTAGGCCGACTATTTCCCAGTGTAACAGAACACAGGCATGCCCGTATTCAATCAATGGCCAGTAACAAAAATGGAAATCAAGTGCTAACATATAGAGAGATGTTTCATATCTCATTACCCACACGCACTATTATCTACCACAGCACCCAGGTGTGACATTA